>NC_057803.1:730305394-730605394 GCF_018294505.1 Triticum aestivum | reverse complement strand
ACTGGCGAAGAGGCAAGAGGTGATGACTGGCCAACTGAGTTCTGCAATATATGGGCTGGTGAAGTACATCAACCTCTGTATTTTTACTTATCTAAAACATTGCTAAAAGGTATGATAAAATTCATGAAACCACGTCGCATGCATCTATTGTATCATAAAATTTGGAAATCCATATTTAATCTTTATCTCGAGGGAAAATATATTTAGCGATCATATTGTTAATGGGCCAAAATTGCAAAACAACATTGAATTAGCTATTGTTTATAGCTAGATTTACCTTTTCTGTGTCTAGAATTGTATTTTGAATTTAGCACTATGGCATCTTGTGGCATAACAAATATATGTAGTGTTTATGCTAGTATTTTTTATAATGAAAATCACAATATTTTGGGCACTCCCAGGCGATGTTTCATGTCTGCATCCTACTATGTGTTTGATGTAAGTTGCTGTGGACAGGAGCAGTGTCATTTTTTTACCACTAATACATTTACCAATATTTAGGTTGGATATAATAACCGCAGTGGGCGTGATATGTTTGTCAACTAGTTGCATGGTATTGATAAAAAAACATACTTCCCATACTTTGGTGGGAGAGTGCCACGAGGCGTTGCAGAGGCGGGCTTCATGGAGCCCGTTTTGCAAAAAAAATCAAAATATATTTAAATTTTCAGAAAATGTCAAATCTTTTTCTATAAATACATATGCATGTTCTTCAAATATGTACACAATTTCATCAACTAATTCAACTATTTGCATGCTACACAAAAAGACAAATATCAGTCCAAAAACAAAAAGGGAAAGGCATATTTTAGTCCATGTATTTGTCTTTTTGTATACATCACATATTAACATATATGTTAATGAAATTTTACACATGTATACTACAAACATATGTCTATGTATATACTTTTATTCAGATTTTTTTGAAGTGTGAAAAGTATTTTTGTTGAAAGACAAATAAAGAGCTCAGTGGAGCTCGGTTGCTGCTTGCACTTTTTGGGGAGAGTGACATTATGTTGGCCTCTTTGGCTATTTAAGAATGGTGTGGTTTTGACAAAAAAACAGTTCTTATTTATTACAAGTTCTCTACTTTTATGTATGAATCGGTTTTATATGTGGCCAATTCTAGATGTTTACCCCTCATGAGTGGTGATTTAGTCGAAGGATTGGCCATTTACCACCCTAGACTATCTTTGCTTTTTCTTTTGGGTCGAACCGTGTCACACATTTTATTTTCTTTGTTTTTCTAGAACAGTTCAGGTCCTTAATTAAACATGTGACTATGATCTTCAGGGGCTGGCATAAATTTACTTTAAAGATACAAATCTACTTTGTAGTCCAACTAAAACGCACATGAACTGTGCATAACAGGTCTGAATCTATTTCTTGCTGCTCCCTCTAACCAATCATGTATGATATTGCAAGACCTCTTGTGAATTTTCAAATTATTCTTGCATTCTAGATTGATTGTTGT
This sequence comes from Triticum aestivum, assembly GCF_018294505.1. NCBI lineage: Eukaryota > Viridiplantae > Streptophyta > Magnoliopsida > Poales > Poaceae > Triticum > Triticum aestivum. Next base: position 730,603,920 of record NC_057803.1, on the reverse strand, counting down.
TGCCTGGAAGCAAGTACATGATGGGCACCCTACATACACAGCCTGGCCCACCTGTACGTGTATCACATGTGCTGCCCTGATGCTCCTGCTTTAGGTACAGGACAGGATAATACTACCACTAGATGAACTGAACCGAATGCCGAGCCAACCAGCAACCACCAACCATATACTATTAATATTAGTTTGTTAATTAGTCCTTAAAAGAAATAATTATTTTGTGATGTCAGTGAGATGACATAGCTTTGATGGTAAATCAACCATGCATATTTATTTATTAGTTGGGAGACTATCATGTGAACAAGCCCCTGCTTGCTTCGGTTTACATCAGAAGACGGGTGCAGAAAGATTATATGTACCAAATAAAAATAAATAAAAACATTCTGGTATCGGTTTTCTCTCGACGTACGAGTCTCCTTAGAAACAAAATCGATTGCCGATTCATAAAAGAATTATTTCTTTAAATAAATGGAAGTTGAACATTGGTATAAGTTCTTCTAGAAAATATCACATGTTTTACAGCTAAGTCTGAGTTGTCATCATTTAAGAATATTGATCACCAATAATATGATCAACTAGGTTTTCTTCTTGTAAACGAAAGAGATGACGAGCTAGACAGCTGAAAGAGTAAGAGAGTGACATGTGCTGGGCCATCGTAAATGATCAATATTTTATTATCTATATGTCTCTCCAAATAGGAGAATTTTTATAATTTGGAGAAAAACTCCTTTTCATTTGTCTGTTTGCTAGCTAGAAAACAATAGTTGCCATGCCGTGGAGTTAATTATTAATCGGTTAAAATTCAGCTATTGCGTGGTTGCACGTCCTAGATATTGCAGGTGTTTGTCCTGTTGCTTTGAGCTGTTCAGAGACAAATTCTGTCAGATTTGTCAACGACTCGGTTGCCGATAGTGAAGCCTAATTCTACGCTGATTAATGTCATTAAGTAAATAGAATGAAAACGAATTTGGTTTGATTTGGAGTATATATAATGAGAGAGAGATTAACTGGTATTTAAAATGTAGTTAACCAAATGGACTGTTAGGGTCTTCTATATGCTAATGTGTTGCCAATCTTATATGTGTGTCTGAACACGTTGGACCAGCGAAGAGGCAAGAGCAGCTTTTCCTTTTTTGTGCGAGAGCTGATGACTGGTCAGCTGAGCCTCACAATAATAAACGGGCTGCTGAAGTACTCCGATTTTCGGTGCGCGAGGAAGTATCATGTGCTCCCATACTGTAGATGATAAGTCAAATTCAAATGCTTTTTAATACCAAAAAATTGTAAATGTTCATAACATATGTTTCTACACCCCCTCCCACCCCACCCCCAAGAGCCAGCTGCCACTTGGTGGCATTTTTTTCTTATTTCTTTTGTGCTTTCTGTGGGCGTGATTGTGCTGTTGCCCCAGCCATCTTTGTTTCTTTGGTACTCTTGAACTGATTGTATGGATGTTGGATTTGTTTATAAAGCGAGACGAGTGCCTATTTCAAAAGACTTAATTTTCACTTGAATTTCATATCAAATATGACTCCATTAGAAAGATATATTATAGTTTTGCCTATTTGAATAAGTTCTCAGCCTTTACTTGGTATGCTTACACAATGCAATGATATAGAAGTGCTCGAATGTCAGTTTAATGTGTGTTTTTCTTCCTTTTTTTGTGCGTATGGTCCATTTCCATTATGGAATATTAAATTATTGAAAATAAATATGAAGCTCAACGAGACATCTGTTCTAATTATATTGTAAGTTTGTACCGTCTGTGTGCCTTCACGTGACGCATGTGGTAAGCAATCCAAACTATTTATGAACAAACAAAAATGTGTGCCCTCATGTTTTAGTACTAACTGAAGCCCAAGATGTGGCACAAGGTAATCTAGCTAGTGCTACATCTCCTAGTGTGCACCTCCTACATGTCTTCTTTTTTTGCACCAGTGTTCCCATGAACTTCAGAGTTCAGACTTTAGAATGAGGCCCAGGCAGATGTTTGTGCACCCACTGAATGAGCGAACGACAGCCCTGGAGGAGCAGGAGCAGCCGACCCGCCTTGCTCGATGACACCAAAGTGCTCCAGGAGCCTCGTGATGAGCACGCCGGCGACGTACGACAGCCCCGACGAGCTCACGGCGATCGTCAGGTAGTACACGAGGGTCTTGAAGTATGCCCTGGGTGCTGTCTGGACATGCGCCTTTCCGAGCGCCAGCAGAGCGATGCACGCGAGGGAAGCGCCGGCGACGGCCATCATCTTGTTCTCCCTGTTGTTGCTCTCGCGGAACGACAGCCCGTAGACAACCGGTTGAAGTAGCCCGAACACCATGTATGAGAGCAGGGCCAGGACCATGTGGAGCCGGGCTTTCGACCGCCTCCCGAGCTGCAGCCAGTAGTGTCCGACCCGCTCGTTGTCGTCGCTCACGTCTCGGACATCTCTCAGATCGGCGATCTGTCATCGACGGAGAAATGATATGTTAGTTTTCGGTGTTTGTGGGGTGAGTTTTCTGTAATGATCAGTAAAAACTAAAAACAATGTGAAAATTCAGTCGGGAGAGAAGTTTGTTACATTGTGGTAAACGAGAGGGAGCCCTCCGATAAGGTTGGCCATGCCCAAGATGAATATGTCCACTGCAGGCAAGTGAAAAACATAATTTCATTAGATGGGACAATATAAATATCAGTGTTAAAATAGTGCATTCATCATGCAAATATATATTTTTTTGTTTTTGCAAAGATTCATCAGGTAAATATGTGGATAGTAAGTTAGTAACTGACATGTTTTGGCGCCGCTTGATGCTGCCGCCGAAACAACAGAGAGGCTGGTGACTGACTCCACTAAGCCTCCATACACTATAGCTTTCAGTATATCCCAGTCATCCCTCTGTTGTGGTCTAGGAGCAACCAGATTCACTTCTTCAGGGACTGATACCGCTACATGATGTGGACCTGTTGCTTCAGGAATCGGCGTAGTTGATATGTCGCCCCTCGCGATATTCGTCACATTCGGGCCATCGACCTTCGTTCCTGATGTGTGAACTGAATGGGTTGTAAAGCCATTCTCGAAGGTAGTCGTTGCAGCTCTGTGAACATCTGAGCAAATAAAATTACCACTATCAGGTTGCATCTCTGAAAAAACAGCAGCTGATGCGAACTGACCACTTTTTATTAGGCCTACCTTCATGGCCTAGTAGGTGGTGATTTCCATCCATGATAGCACCACCGGCAGGCTTCGGGGGAGGCATTTCACCGGTTATCACTTCCAGTGTGTCTGTGTGGAAGATCCCTGCACGCGACGATTCTATTTTTTTTGTTACTTTAGTCCACTACACTGACAAACTAGTCCTAAATAAACTGTGATGGCACAATTAATATGGAAAAGTTTGGCATCATTAAGTATTGCGTGGTTTGTTCTTTCATGAGAAAAGAAGTACATGTTGCTATATAACCCATGAAACTATAGAAACTCTTCTTTGGCATATATTTTATGTTTATATGCAAATGTATGTATTGCGGCTTATTGCCGGTAAAGTAGACATCTATGAATCCATAAAACAAAACAATGTTGCACGCGACGTACCTGTAGCAGACTGTGTGCGAGATGATGTGTTAGCTGCTTTTGATGTGGCTGTAGAGGATGACGTAGATGTTGCTTTCGTCGTCCTAGTTGTGGTGGTTGTCGTCGTCTGATCTTCCGACGATGATCCGGTTATTGAGTGCTCTGGTTTCACAACTGTGCCATGACTATGATGAATATAGGATGTGCTAGATTCAGTTGTTGTGGTTGTATCATTGGAGTTCCGCGTCTCGGACTGCAGTGGCATCGTCGCTGGATCTGCGATGTGGTAAACTGCTCAGCTGATGAAACAGAGCATCAGTTGCATATAAAATGGTCTGAGAGAACATAAGTTACACACCTTCAGCAGCTTGGTTCTCCGAAGAAGATTCGACTGTCGACTGCGGTACCGTCAGTGGATCTGCAATATGTTGAATTGTTCAGCTGATGAAGTAGAATACCTATTGCAAGATAATCAATAACGATGCATATATTTTTTAAGATACATACCTGCAGCAGGAGCAGGTTGGTTTGGGCTATCTCCTGGCTGGAAACATGACAGAAGCCAGCTTGTGCAGTTTTCAGAGCGAGGAGGCGTGTCCTCTGATGCAGGAGGAGGCAGAACATCAGGTTGTCCGTCCACATCCCTCCTCCCAAATATACGGAATATGTTGAAACTGCATCCTGCTGACAAGAACATTATGTAGTTAAGCCAAGAATGCCTCCCATTTGATCGAAATGAAATGTTCAAGCAATACAACCAAAACTGAAGTGGAATACCAAGAACGCCTCTAACTAAATGTTATCGATACCTGCTGGAATGAAGAAGGAGAAGCATGACAAACATCTGAACACGTCGGGTGACTCTTGCTCATCACTTCGAGATAGAGTAGCAGAAGGCAGTGGCACTAGCACTTCTTCAGTGTACGGTCTCTTCGACGGTCCATCGGGGGTTGCTGGCCTTACTGTCCTTTTCCTCTTCTTGAGGATCACCCTCCGAGTTATGCACGACTTGCAGTTGGGACAGAACAGGTCATGAGTTTCTTGCTGGTCCAAAATCTTCTCGAGGTCGTACTCTTCGACCTTCGGTTGAGCCTCGGTGACCGGTTCGTCCTTGTCAACTTCAGTTGGGTGAATTTCAGTCTTGTTGATTTCGAACAGGTACTCTGTCTTAGGTTCAGCGCCGTTGGGGACCTGATGTGAACCATTTGAGTGTGATCCATTTTCTAACTCGCGGTTGCTTGGGCCATGGTTGATTTCTTGAACACTGCCATTTTCATGTGCTTCAAGCTGCTTGTCTTTTGTACTCGGAGTTTCACCTGCGTCTTCCTTTTCGTCACCAGATCGCATCGTTCCCGTGACCAAATATCTGGCACTTACCTCACTAATAATATCAGGAACTGAAAAACAAAAGGAGAGATATCTAAGTACTAATTCAAACATTGTGAAGCAACTTTATATTTTATTTTGCGCAACAACAAGTTTGAAAAAATATGACACCAAGAAACCAAGCCAGATATGCAGGTATGCTAGATAAACTGAAGCAAATTAATCAGTGCTGTCCTAAATTTCCTCATCGCCATATTGCTTGGTCTCAGCACTAACCTTTTTCGGTGAACCATAAAACGATCCTTTCTTCTCAACTAACGATTCGATATTCCGTTCGATTCGGTGGCGATAGCCTCGATGATCTATGGTACCATTTCCGCACGGACTACTCAGGCGGTACGTCCAATCGCAGTGCCGGCACTTCCATAGCCCTTCAGTGAAGCAATAGAAAGCTAACCTTTCAGTAAAGCAATAGAAAACTAGCTTTACCATATTATTATCAAACGACCACGCTTCGGTGAAGCAATAGAAAGCTAATCTTAAGAGAGAGTTAGTGTCTAATCTCAATGATAAATTTTAAGAAAGACTTTGCGGATCCGGGGAGCCTCCGAGTCGCCGTCGACATCTGCCATGGAAGGCTACATATCAGTGAATTGAGTGGTCAGCAGAAGGTTTCCAATGATTCAGAGTGAGGCCTAGATGAGATGAGAGCGATGTTTCGCGTGTCCTTTTTCGTCTGGTTTCTGAATAAGATCTCCAGGACACTGGATGCAACAATCAGTGCATCCTGTTGATCCCTCCCAGGTAAATAAAACTGATTAGGGAGCAGAGACAGCAGCAGTAATGAAATTTTCTCACATTTTCACCATCCAGACACTGGCTAGAGCTCTTGCAAGATGACAAAGTTAGTTTTGCAGAGCACATATGGGTTACTTTTTGGAGAATTATTGCTTTTCCAGAAATGGACAAATTAAGGAATGAGAGGCAGGTGGAGCCTGAAATCACTGCAACAGGAGTTGTCTCCTGCAGGGAAATAATGCAGCCTCTTAATGCAGCCTCTGAAATCAATCAAGGAAGGGGGCACATTAACAGCTAACTAAGCAGGAGCAAGTTCATCATCTTATCTTCTTCTTCTCTCCATAAGGAAGAGGAAAACTATTTAATTAAGCAGGAGCAAGTTCATCATCCAAAACAGTGGAAAGAAACAGAGGTGTTACCTTTGGCTGCATCCAAGAAGATACTCTTGTGACGCTGCTGCTCCTCTTCAGGACCCTCCTCCTCCTCCTCCTCCTCCTCCACCTCGGGAGCAGCCTCGGGCTCCTCTGCTCCTCCTCCATTGGCATGGCCATGGCCATTCCCATTCTCATGGGCTTGGACCAGCAGCCTCTTCTTGATCTCCCTGGTCAGCAGCTCCCCGGCAGCAGCAGCGGCGGCACCACCGTTGTCCTCCTCCATGATCTCCACCTCCTCCTTGAACTGGTCCCACGCCGCCGCCACCTCCATCATTCTCTCCCTTCTCCTCCTCACAACACAAAGTAGTACTCTGCTCTGCTCTGCTCTGCTCTAGAGATCTTCTCTCTAGTCTAGTCTAGGTACTGCCTCGCCCCCGGTTTTTTATGCTAGCAGCCGCAGCCGTGTGTGGTATGGTGTGGTGTGGTGTGGTGTGGGGAAGAAGAGAAGAGAAGAGAAGGGATTAATCTACTGATGTTGATGAAACCAATGGGTGTTGTCAAATGCAAGAGATTGGGCTTGACTTTTGGAGGATATGAGAGAGAGAGAGAGAGCAGGAGAAGATCGTTTATCATGTGAGCGAGTGAGATAGAGATTGCCTGGAAGCAAGTGCACCCTAACTACACCATGGCCCACCTGTCCGTCCATGTCCATCACATGTGCTGCCCTGCCCTGCTCTTTTGGGCAGCATGCATTTCTTTTCTTCAGTTCATATGGAGTAGAGTACAGAAGAGGATAAGCCTAGCAAACTTTTCTTACATCAACTGAAATTACTGAATGCAGCAACCACCAACCACATCATTTTGTTTTTCACTCTCTTTTATTTTCTTTTGAAATTCAGGTGACATTGCTGAAGCACGTGTTACACAAAGATATGGTTGATGAGTTAGTCTCAACACAGGCATGCTTCAGCTTACATCACACGATTGACCTTCTTATGAGCACTAAATAAATTAAACTGTCTTTGTCTCGGCCTTCTTTTCTTCGAGTCCACTTAATACAAAATCGGTCCGTCAATTAGGAGTAAAGTAAACTATTCCTTTTTACATTATAAATAAATGGAAACTGGACATTTCTATGTATTCTTCTAGAGAAGATTACAAGTATGTGGTTACAGCTAAGCTGTGAGTTGTCATAGTGTAAGAAGCTTAATCACCAATGATAACCCCACCCTAGTTTTCTTGTAAACAAAGGAGCTGAGGAGCTGGAAGGCTGAAAAAGCAGGAGAAAGTGACACTGTCATGACTCATCAGACATGGTCAGTCACCAACAGTATATATTTATCTCTCCAAGGATGATCACTATTATCGACTTTATCATTAAGTAAAAGCTGCATCTTTCTTCCCCTTTGACAATTAGCTAGTTAGAAAATGATAGTTGCCATGTGGTGGAGTTAATTAATCGGTTAACTCAGGCACACTATGTGGTTGCACGTCTAGATACTACAGGTGTTTGTCTTGTTGCCTTGAGCTGTGAGACACAGTTGCATGTTAGATCAATCGATTGCTAATGTTGTTTATGAGATCCCGTATCCCTTTGACAGGCTTTTCAATGATTTGGTCGCCGATTGTGTCTGATGATTCTGCACTAATTGTCGTCATTATGATTTTTTTTCTCAATAAGGGACGATTTTATTAACTCAAGATTTCATTAACTCAAAATAAAGCATCAAGTGAATACAAAGCATTACGAACAACACCCGGCCTGTAACTAGGATGTACGCAGCCGAATACCAGAAGTCTGGCAACCAGAAGAAAACAAAAACCGACAAATCGGCAATAGTAGAGTCCTACAGACCGACCTATACCTATGTTCAAAGGTGAGATGGACCGATCCGAAGATTATGCTGCCATCCATGTTGGGTAAAAGCCTCTGTAGCCACATGTTGCATGTGAGATAGAGATTGCCTCGAAACAAGTGCATGCATGATGGGCACCCTACCTACAGCATGGCCCACTCCGTCACATCTTATTCGTTTCTTTTCTTCAATTCAGAACGGAGTACAGTACAGCACAGAATAAGCCTAGAAAACTTTTTTGCATCAACTGAAGCACTGAATGCAGCAGGTCGAACCAGCAACCACCACCTACATCCGTTTGTTTCTCACTCTTAAGAAAAAAAATCTATTTCCGCCGTTACAAAATATAACATGTCATCGGTTTCTGTGCTTCAACTCTGATCATAAATTTAACCAATGAGACCGATTGTGACGGGAGAAAGAATTATATCAAAGATGTTTGGACGCGGATTTTGGGACATGGTGCCACGCGAGGATGTAATCTGGGCAATACATGCATGCTATGTGATTAGCACTTTATATAGCGATTAAATGAATACGCCAACCCCATGCTAGGTTAATTCAGCAAATACAAATATACGGGCTGGTGGTTGGGCATCTTAAATGAAGCTGGATACGTACTTGAGAGATAAATGTGAGGCGCTATGTGTTTTTAATGGTTGAGTGGTTTTCCGGCACACCTTGAATATTGATACTTACCGCGTGGGTCAACGACTCATTTTCTTCTTCTTTGGTCAACCGTTGTTCATAGTATGTGTTTTTTTAAGTTATCCTAATACTTGTTGGGATTGTAATAGTGCCTCCCCTAGTGGAGACGGTAGGGTCGGCATATATATGATGTTTTCATTTTTCAAACGTCATATACCTGATGTAAGGGGCCTAAGACAATTTAGTTACTAGTTTTACTGAGGAGATATAACATTACTTGAAATAAAAAATGTTAACACAAACATCTATATATGTAGAGCTTTAAAAACTGGATTGCAAGAAACTAGTATTACATTTAGGAGCAGCTGGGTTATGGCCTTCATTACTATCAAAGGTACTTGATAAGAATGCAAATAATACCAAATAAACATGAACGTGAGTACATCTGCTAGGGTGGGTTATGATAATGAGCCATTATCAACATCATTATGGTGGGATCAATGGCAAAACGGATGTGGGCCAGGTATCATCATTGCTACCAAAAGGTCAGCATATGTCTGGTCACTGACGTAGTAATTTGGATTATTTTCACAACTGCCGCTCCTGCCCATCTCCTCCTTTGGATTGGGAGGATACCCCATGCTCCCCCACATTAGGTGCTCCCAACATACAACTTTTCAAATAATACACTTAAATGTTTCAAAAAATTCTAAAAATAATTAAGGTGTTCATAAGACATATGTTGGCAACCTGTAAAAAGTTAAAGTCAAAAAATTCGAAATACACATGGGGAAACAAAAAGGACAAATACGAACATAAATAGTGTCATTCTGGCTTTTGTTTTTTTGTGGCACTATTCATACTGAATTTGTCTTTTTTGTTTCTTGAAGGGTGTTTCAAATTTTGATTCGAACTTTTTACATATTGTAGACACATGCCTTTTGAACGCTCACAAAATTTTTCAGAATTTTGTGAAACATTTAAATACGATTTTTGAAAAATGGTAGCATGTAATGTGTGGTAGCATCTGATATTTTCACCTCTCGCCTGAAGCTAGTAACACATAAATGGAGAGTAATTCAATGCATCCTGATCCACACAAAGCAGCAGGGAGCATGTTGCAGGTACCCATTCAGCTTGACAAAAATTCAATGCGCTCAGAGCGAATAGGAAAACTATACTACCCGGATATGATGAAGAGATATTAGTATACGCGTTTTGTGTATTAAAACTGCATGAATCATGTGGGAACTGACCGGCAGGATTACATCCTCGCGTGGCACCATGTCCACTCGTGATTTATTGAGATGTTTTCAATTATATAATTTTTTCTCTGCCGCAATTGGTCTCGTTGGTTAAATTTATGGTCGAAATTAAACCTCGGAAAGCGCGGGCGCACTATAATACTCGCTGTCAATGAGATAACATGACTTTTTTTGGAGGTCTTCTTCTTCTAGAAATTGGGGTGACATTTTTTTCAACAAAATGCAGCATCAAGAGGATACACAACATGAGGATTAGACACCTGGCCTCTGTATAGTTAGCATGCACACAATCTACACCAACACACACAAACACCTCAACAACTAGCAAAGTCGTATAAGACAAAAGCTATGTGTAGGCGAGAATAAGAAATAAAAAAATGACCAGATATGCCATTGACAAACTGCTGCAATGACCATATTCGCACCAACTATCTCATGACACCACATGGATGATGATGTTCTTCAACAACAATGCCTTCAAGAAGAGAGCGACGCTTAACCGCAGCCTTCACCGGATCCGGGTTGAACTGAGTCTCAACTATATCATCTACGAAGTCTGAACTCAATTGAAGATATGCTTGATGAGTTGAGATTAGCATGTGAACAAGCCCATGCATGCTCCAGCATGCATCACACGATTGACCTTCTTATGAGCACTAAATAAATAAAACTGTCTTTGTCTTGGTCTTCTTTCTTCGAGCCTGCTTAATACAAAATCGATCTATCCATAAGTAGAGAAACTATTCTTTATAATACTAGATAAAATGGAACTTGGACATTTCTAGGTATTCTTCTTGAGAAGATTACAAGTATGTGGTTGCAGCTAAGCTGTGAGTTGTCATAGTGTAAGAAGCTTAATCACCAATGATAACCCCACCCTAGTTTTCTTGTAAACAAAGGAGCTGAGGAGCTGGAAGGCTGAAAGAGTAGGAGAAAGTAACACTGTCATGACTCATCAACCAAGATGGCGACACCATTCGATAAGAGCAACAACGCCGTAATGAACAAGCCCTTGAAACCCAACGTGCTCTAAATGAGGCGACCAGACATGGTCAGTCACCAACAATATATATTTAATTATCGACTTTATCATTAAGCAAAAGCTTCCTTTTCCCCCTTTGCCGATTAGCTAAGGCTGGTCGTAATGGTAGTATCATAGCTAGTATCATGCATGCCAACTAGGCTATTTTGATGAGGTGTCATAGCATTAAATGAAGAAAGAGAGGGTGTAGTATCATATCATGATACCGTATCATATTAAATGCTATGCTACTTTGTGTCATGCATGACAATAAATAGAGTACTACATAATACTAATATATGATACTATGCATTAGGAAAGTAGTATCATACACTAGTATCATATGCATGATACTAGTATATGATACTCCCCATTACAACCAGCCTAACTAGAAAATGATAGTTGCCATATCGTGGAGTTAATTAATTAATTGGTTAAATTTAGGAATACTATGTGGTTGCACGTCCTGGATACTATAGGTGTACTTTTTAGAGAAAAATACTACAGGTGTTTGTCTTGTTGCTTTGAGCTGTCAGACACAATTGCATGTTAGGTAGATCATTTGATTGCCAATGTTGTTTATCAGATCCCCTATCTCTCTGACAGATCTGTCAACGATTTGGTTATTGATTGTGTTTGATAATTCGACAAAAAAACTAACGCCCACTGTGTGGCATCTTGCATATTGCTCACACGCCTTCATTACCACTCATTTTGCCATGTATAAACAGATGACATCAGCAGGGATCTTTTTTATTTTCGGTTTAAAAATGTTTTATCTCTTAATTAAAATTTGAATAAAAAATCTGTTTTCGCCATTAAATTCATCTCGACGAGATCTTCAGAACTAGACCCCATGTTGATTTGTTTAGACGATTTTTTTTGCCCAAAAGTTGCCATGATGTTTACACTGTAGTTGCCTTAGTGATTAAACTAAAATTGCCATGTGTCAATTTTAGTCTGTAAAGCATGACAATTTTATTTTTTTGATGATGGCAATTCCAGTACTTTGACCACGAAAATTATTTTTTGTATGAACCATGGCAATTTTAAGTGCATGTATCATGGCAAATTTAGTTTATGTTTTACGGCAAGTCTAATGTCTTAATTCCCCGTTTTAGAATATGTCAAAAATTACTTTAAATGTAGAAGAAAGTAGCTGAAACATATCATGGCAACTTCAGTGTAAACATCATGACAATTCATGTGCAATAGACATGACAACTTTTAATAAAAAAATTTATCGAAATATATTGATATGAGACCTAGTTTCGAAGATCTCGTCGTGAAAGATTTAATGATGAAAACGGATTTTCAATCGGATTTTTTATTTAAGAGATAAGACATTTTAAAAACTGAAATCCAAAAGGTTTTCCACATGCATGCACACGGTGATGTGGCGCAGTCTTAGTGTTATATAGCGTGTGGACGGGTTTGGCTCCCACCACATGTGTGGGTGTTAGCGTTGTCCTAATTCTACATTAATTGCTGTCATTAGTAAATTGAAGACGAATTCAGTCTGTTGCATACTATATGATTGGGATGAGAATGGGCGAGATTAACCAGCAAAAAAATCAGAGAGATTAGTTTGGTATTAAAAAAAATAGCTAATCGATCGGATTAGTGTGGTCTTATATGTTAACATGTGAACACGTTGGACTGAGAAAGATCTTACGTGGGGCCAAGAGGTGACGACTTGTCAGCTGAGCTGTGCAACAAATGGGCTATGGTGGGAGGAGAATACATCCATTGCTCCCATTTGGAGCACTTACGCGTATCTACGTATTTTTGGCTCATACAAATGCTTTTAAAAATCACGAGAATTTTTTTTTCATGACACCGACTTGACATGCATCTATTGTGCAGCTGTCGGCTGTAATTAATCTTTGATTATTCACCAACTGCTACCTCCTCTTTTTCGGAGGTAGTAGTAGGAAACCAAGAAAGTCACGTAGATTCGTGCATGGTTCATGACTAGATGACGAGCTGTGCTTGAATTGTACCCTCTGCTTGTTGCAAAAGCCTTGGCTCAGTGGTTGAACATGTGAATATGTAGCTCAACGATTCGAGTTCAATTTCTAGAATTGACAGATGATAAATAGGAGTTTTTTTCCGTTTATTGAGAATCAAGCTTGGTGTATGGTGGAACTACTCATTAAGAAATATCTTGATACTCGTTTAAAAAAAATTCCTTCGTTTATTGAGGATCAAACTTGATGTGCGGCTCCGTTTTTAGATCTGTTTTCAAGATTTGTTAGGGTTTGTGTCCTATTCAGGAAGACGAGACGGCGGCGGCTTTCTGAAGATGGAATAAAGGTCTCCTCGCCTAGCCCTCGATTCGGTGATGCGTCTAGCATGGTCGGTGGGCATGTGGAGGTGTGTCTCCGGTGGATCTGTCTTTGATGGATTTGCTCAGATTGGTTCGTCGTTCGTCTTTGTTCGTGTGTCTTCAGGTTGGATCCTTCTTATCTACAATCTTCATCGTCGGCGGTTGTTGTTCTGGTGCGTTGCTTGTATGGGGCCTTAGCACGACGACTTCTCGGCTGTCTACTACAACAAGCTTTGCCTGGCTCCGCAGAGCGATGGGCGGTGACAGCGGCGTGCCTTTGGCTCGCTTTAGTTCTTGTAGTCGTCACTAGGTGGTCTGCGGATCTGGATGTAATTTTTATTATTTCTAGTGTTTGTTGTACTATCATAATTGAAGATGAATAGATCGAAAGTTTATCCTGTAAAAAAGAAACTTGATGTGTGGTGGAACTACTCATTAAGAAATACTCCCTCCGTCCCAAAATTCTTGTCTTAAATTTATCTAGATACGATGTATCTAACACTAAGATGTGACTAGATACATTCATATGTAGACAAATATAAGATAAAAATTTTGGGACGGAGGGAGTATCTTGATACTCGTTTAAAAAATTCCGAGGACCATGTTTATCTTGATACTCATACTAAAATGGCCGTATGCATCCCTAGTTGGTGTAGAGGCTGGGAAGTAAAAATCTCTCCCATTTAAAAGAGTTGCTCAGGGTTAGCAAAGAAAGGAAAGGTCTCATCCCCTCTGTTGCCCCACCCCCCGCGCGGGCGACTGAGGGGCTCCAACATTAACCGCCGGGTCACCGCTCCTTCCTCTCCCTCCCCTCCGTCACTGCCAGTGGTCGACGCCGGGTATAGCCTGTGTGTGTGAAGGCGGCGGTGGAGGCACTCCTCCCTCTCGCGGGTCATTGGGTGGCGCGGGGCGTCTTGGCTCGAGGGTGTGACCACGATGTTGTCGGGGAACGCGGTAATTTCAAAAAAATTCCTACGACCACGCAAGATCTATCTAGGAGATGCATAGCTATGAGAGGGAAGAGTGTGTCCACGTACCCTCATAGACCGAAGCGGAAGCGTTCAGTAACACGGTTGATGTAGTCGAACGTCTTCGCGATCCAACCGATCAAGTACCGAACGCACGTCACCTCCATGATTTGCACACGTTCAGCTCGGTGACGTCCCTCGAACTCTAGATCCAGCTGAGGCCGAGGGAGAGTTCCGTCAGCACGACGGCGTGATGACGGTGATGATGAAGTTACCGGTGCAGGGTTTCGCCTAAGCACTACGACGATATGACTGAGGTGGAAAACTGTGGAGGAGGGCACCGCACACGGTTAAAAATCAATTTGTGTGTCCTTGGGGTGCTCCCCTCCCCTGTATATAAAGGAGGGAGGGAGGAGGAGGCCGGCCTAGGGGGCGCGCCAAGCATAGGGAGTCCTACTAGGACTCCCAAGTCCTAGTAGGATTCCCTTTCCTACTCGGAGTAGGAGAGAAGGAAAGAGAGGGAGAGGGAGAAGGAAAGGGGGGGTTGCGCCCCCACCCCTTGTCCAATTTGGTTTGGCAGGGGGGAGGCGCGCGCCACCTCTTGGCACTTCTCTCCTCTCTCCACTAAAGCCAAATAAGGCCCATTACTTCTCCAAGTGAATTTCCGTAACTCCCCGGTACTCCAAAAAAATACCTGAATCACTCGGAACCTTTCCAATGTCCGAATATAGTCTTCCAATATATTGATATTTATGTTTCGACCATTTTGAAACTCCTCTTCACATCCGTGATCTCATCCGGGACTCCTAACAAACTTAGGTCATCAAAACACATAACTCATAATACAAATCGTCATCGAACGTTAAGCGTGCGGACCCTACGGGTTCGAGAACTATGTAGACATGACCGTCCGGTCAATAACCAATAGCGGAGCCAGGATGCTCATATTGGCTCCTACATATTCTACTAAGATCTTTATCGGTCAAACCGCATAACGACATATGTTGTTCTCTTTTTCATCGGTATGTTACTTGCCCGAGATTCGATCGTGGGTATCAACATACCTAGTTGAATCTCGTTACCGGCAAGTTTATTTACTCGTTCCGTAATACTTCATCTCGCAACTAACTCATTAGTCACAATGCTTGCAAGGCTTATAGTGATGAGTATTACCGAAAGGGCCCAGAGATACCTCTCCATAACACGGAGTGACAAATCCTAATCTCGATCTATGCCGACCCAACAAACACCTTCGGGGACACCTTTAGAGCACCTTTTATAATCACTCATTTACGTTGTGAAGTTTGGTAGCACACAAAGTGTTCCTACGGTATTCGGGAGTTGCATAATCTCATAGTCTGAGGAACTTGTATAAGTCATGAAGAAAGCAGTAGCAATGAAACTGTAACAATCATAATGCTAAGCTAACGGATGGGTCATGTTCATCACATCATTCTCCTAATGATATGATCTCGTTCATCAAATGACAACACATGTCTATGTTTAGGAAACATAACCATCTTTGATTAACGAGCTAGTCAAGTAGAGGCATACTAGGGACAATATGTTTTGTCTATGTATTCACACATGTACTACATTTCCGGTTAATACAATTCTAGCATGAATAATATATATTTATCATGAAATAAGGAAATAAATAATAACTTTATTATTGCCTCTAGGGCATATTTCCTTTAGATCTGGACTGCGACGATGCCGATCTGGTTCATGATGACCCAGATCTGGACTACGACGGTGTGGCGGCCGACCGGCGTCCTAATGGAGGCTGTGGTGGTAGTGTTGGCGATGGCGATGGCTGTGGCGCGGCGGCGTCGGAGGCGGCGCGGGCTGTGGGCACGGCGGCTTGCCCTGTTCGGGCGGCGGCGACGCTGCGATCGACGGCGATTCCTCATCTAGTCCCGGCTACGAGTCGGGGAGACATAGTTGCCGGTGAAAATTGAGTTGTTGGCGAGCGATGGCGGCGTTTTGCACCGTTACCTTGATGAAGGCATCATCATGTAAATTTTGTTGACCCACTCGTATTGCTTCAAGGGAAACCCTAGGATTTGGTCTTCCAGATCGGACGATGGCGGTACTAAGGTGCCGTTTATCTCTTGGGAGCATCATTCGTGGATCAGCGCTGGAAGACAGAGGCAGGAGGTGGAGCGGCTTCGTCTTGCACGGAGCTTCGGTGGAGCTGTCAAGTCATGCCTGGCCGACAGGTGCTACGCTGAGTCATGCCTGGTTGGCAAGTGCTACGAATGACGGATATTTCAATCTTCGCATCTGGACGGACGAGCGCAGGGCGGTGACGCCGTTGGGCGCCGTTGTGGCGTTGACGGATCTTCGGACTGGCAAGGAAGATGCAGATCTCTCTCCTGAAGATGGGTCAGTGGTCTGGTGATGATGGCGGCTTCTAAAACCTATGCATATGGTGTGTGCTTTAGGTAGGCTGCACCGGCTGTTGGTCCCGATACGTTATGTGGACGTATCGGCGATGACACTGGTTTTAGATACGGGAAGTGAGGGCACTCCATATTATCGAGTTTGTAGGTGTGAGATGGCTTCAGGTGAATTGATGTATGTTCTTGTCAGGCCTTTGTGAAATAATTAATAAAGATGGTTGCATGCATCGACTGATGCAGAGGTCCCTGTCTCAACGTTTGAACTAAACTCAACTGAAGTTGTGATCGAGCAGCTGATTTTTTTTTGCGGGACAGATCCTTGTCAAGAGGGTAGGGGTGTTCATGCAATTTCATAAAGAAGAATAGAATAGGCATGGTTTATAATGGAAATCAAGCAAAACCCCTGACCACGAGCTTAGAAATGTTAAAGAAAAGAAAAAGGAAACAACAAAGCCACAGTCGCCAACTCAACCTCCACCACCTACTCACCCGCTACACAGAGAGAGGTGAGCACGATCCTCGGAGACGCTTTTCAAGAAGGAAACATGACGTCCATAGGCGCTATCGTTGCCGGCATCAACCCCGGCCAAGCAATAAAGCGCCAAGAAACTACCCACGACTCCCTGCCAAAACATGGGAAAGGGTCGGGCCACACCAATTGCCACCACTGCAACCCAAGCAACGACCACCATAACCAAGTGGGGAGGAGTAACACTTTGGCGACCACTCCCAAGGAAAAAGCACCACCGCGCCATTGTCGCCTGTAACCAATCCCCACCGGAAACAAGGCTTTCGCACGGAGCCTCTGCCCCACCACCTCACCTCACGAAGCCACGGGGAAGGGGCCTAACCATAGCCAGCGGATACCACCGGCAACGGAAGACCATGGCTGCCAAAAGATTACACACTGATCGAGCCGCCACAACACCAAGGAGAAAAAGTAACCGATGCGTAGCCACCATCGTGCCCTCCTCTCCCCATCAGTGCGCCCTCCGACATGAGACTACACTATATATGCCTTGCACCGCCAACGGGAAGCCCGCGACGAGTACCCCACATCTGGCGCCGCGCCATACAGGATCGCCCGCCACCACCCCACTGGATGTCGCATGCGCTTCACCTGCGGTATCCTCGAGTGATGGAGAGGCGAGAGGAAGGGGAGGGGTGCCTAGGCGAAGATGGTGGGGTTTCTTGTGTCGCCAAAACGGGGTGACACGTGGGTGGGGGTCGCATTTTTTATTAGTAGGAGATTGCGTTGTGAACTGTGAACGAGCCCATTCTCCAGCTTACATCAGGAGATTGGTGCAACTATTCTTTTGTCTCTTTAGACCGCTTAAAACACAAATTGATCATCAATTCAGAAAAAGAACATTTCCTACAAATTCTTATAAAGAAGATCACATGGTTTACAGCTATGCCTGTGAGTTTTCATCGTGCAAGAAGATTGATCATCAATGATCACCCCAGTTCTCTTGTAAACAAAAGAGAGGAGGAGCTGGACAACCGAGAGAGTAGGAGAAAGTGACACTGCCATGAGACATGGTCATTCACCAACATTAAATTATGGATCTCTCCATATCCAAAGAGGATTATTATTGAGTTTGTTATTGGGGGCATGCCTTTTTTTTATCATGATGGCCGTCATGCCATACTATTAATTAACTCAAATGTAGGTACCCAAGGTACCCTGTGGCTAAACGTACTACTATTGTACTACTAGTATTTGGGGCTCCACCCGGTGGCGCCTCCTGAAAGGAAATTAGGCAGTGCCAGGTAGGAGGCACCCCTTTCACTTTCCTAGCATAAAATTAATAATGCACATTACAGAAGTTTTTTTTTTAGAACTTGCACATTATAGAGGTGGTTTAGGATGCTCTTCCACCCAGAGCAAACTCAAAAGGGAAAAACAGCAGCCCAAAACACCCTACAGGCCTTCAACGGCCAGCAACAGCAAGAACAAGTGCATTGTGCTCTCATTAGAGTTGATATCCCCCAAAAGGTCATGTCTAAATAGAAGGGAGTTTACACATCAGTGGCATGAATACTCTCTCTTTGGTGATCTAGAGCATCATCAACCCCACGGTTAACAAGGTCACCTTTGATCGCCACTGCCTGCTATTTCTCGGAGTGCAACAATGAGCACCGGCTTCAGCTGCACCTTTAACTGGTTGGCAAGAGCATCCTGCCATTTTTTTTATGACGCACAGGCCATGGCAAACCAAATGTGCATCAGTCTTGAATGGTTACTGTTCCTTGAGGTTGCTTGCTCTTACATAGCTTTGACATTTGCCTATGTAAAAATGATCATTTAGAACTCACAATGATTCATAAACATATATGTGATTTCGAATCTAATGTTCCTTGACATTGTAGACACCATAGTGGACTGATAAAGTAGGACTCTCTTCCTTATGAACTAAAGCTAACTAAAGATCTGACTATATCTCTCTCCAAGCTTGCGAAGCTACGCAAGCTCCGCACTTTATTGCCCCACGGTTTCTTTTCTATATATGCACCTACTTTTTTCTATGCCTACTACCTATAGTTGAATAGCTCGACTAACTCTAAATATACTAAACCTAGCCAGGATTCCTTTTTGTGGTTGTTTTGAATTTCTTTTTACTGCCTTAAGTCAATCAATCAGGGATTAACACGTGTTATTATTGGGGGATTTGGAGGGGTAAAGCTACTCGGATGCGTCTAGCGATTTTTGGTGGGGACGTTGGATGTTGACTGGATTGCTGGGCGTTGATTCGTTTCTTTTATATATAGTCGGTTGTTGCATGCTGAATTGGCGTGGCATGACCACGATGTCGATGTGTGCATGCAATTCTGCATGTCGTGTTAATTCTAGACACAACCGCTGAATCTGCTGTTTCTTTGGTCTGCTCTAGATCCCTCTCGTGGATCCGGAGGAATCCATCGACACCGCTCCGCCGCCTTACATGCGGCTATAAAAAAGCCTCTCTCACCCGCCGGTTCCTTCCTCACCTCCTCCCCTCCCGTTCCCCTCCGTGCGTCGCCTCCACCTTCCATCTCTTCGTGAAGAAGAGACCGGTGTGCCGCGCGTGCCATGGTGTTCCTTGTCTCTGCCACCACCAGCACAAAACACGAGGTTGCAGACGATGGCGTCGGACCAGTAGGAGATGGAGCACTCGGACGTGGCCGGCAAGCGGTGTTCGTGATGCTGCTGCAACACATGGTGCGCAAGGACGGGAGCGCGCGGGTGCTTGTGTACGTCCCTGGCGGTGACTCGTGGTGCGTCGCCAAGAGCGAGCGCCCGATCGGTACAAACTCGACAGCCGTCTCCGCACTATACACCATGCACAAGCACAACGACTTCGCTGCCGCCACCAAGGACAAGCGCATCTCCCTCATCGTGCTGCCCTTACACAAAGCGCTAGCACACCGGCCACGGCCACGGCAGCGTCGGCAGAGTCGAGAATCTCGGCCCGAGTGGTGCCGTTAATCGGAGGAGAGGCCCCGTGCGCGGCTTCTTTCAGCAGTGGTGAGCAGGTGAGCCCGGATGGCGAGCACCCCGGCGTGCAGATCACGGTCGTCCAATTCCTTGACGGGAAGGCTGACAGCGAGGAGCACACGGAGGTCACGCTGCGTCCGTTCGATCAAGGAGCAGATGCTTGCACGCATGAGCTTGACAAGGCCGCCGTTGCCGAGTTCCGTCAGAGGATGGGCGACGCGGTGCGGTTCGAGGAGTGTGTAATGGCCGGAAACGTGATCGGGGAGGTGGTGGAAATCAGCAGGAGCCGGGAGTACGGGCTGGTGGTGGAGCGGAAGAGGCGGCTGCCGTCGACGACAATGGGGGAGCTGGCCGTCCGCGGTCCGCCGGCGCGCGCGTGATGTACCACCTGTACACCGTGGAACGCATGCCACCCATTTGGGGCGACGACAGCGCGAGAAGTTCTGGCCGGAGTAGTGTCTGACGGGCGCCGGCGGAACGTTCGTGCAGGAGAGCCTTTACATGTACCCGGTGTTCTAGGCTGGGCTCCGCGTTTGCGTCGGCAAGGAGCTCGCCGTGATGGAGATGAAGACCGTGATCGTGGCAGTGGTGAAGCAGTCAGACTTGGAGGTGGTTGGAGATGTTGGAATTTCGCCCACAGGATCGATCACATCAAATCAGGACGCATACGCGCACACGAAAACTGATAGCCAAGGGCTCTTGTTGTGCCCTTTGATTCTTTTTATTTTCTGTTTTCTCGTCACGGTGTTACAAATCTCTAGCCCTGCTCATTTATATATACACACGAGCAGCCGGCAATATAAAACATACCCGTACTTGGACTCAACTTGCCTAAACCAGTACTCACGACCTGACTACTAGTCCTAGGCGGACTCTACCTTGACGTTTACCTGGACTACTAGTACTCACCTATCTACGTGACCTAAGACAAACACGTATAGGAAACTGACTCCAAACTAAACAGATTACGACTTAAGATTACCTAACAGGAGAAAAGACCACCGTGTCCATGTTTCGGTCTGGGGCTGATGGCATCCATCAGCGGCGGGCTCGCTGTTCGGGTCAGGTGAGATATGTTCACAGTGGTAGCAGTAGCTAGACTCTGTTTCCGTACTGTACATAGGGAAATTAAGAGCAGAAATTAACGAGAAGGGGAACTGTTCGTAGTGACAAAAGAAGAGAAACTGATGGATTTGCTTCTTCTTGCACAACTGTTTGGTGATACTATATGATTCCTCATATGGTAACAGCAAAAAGGGAAGTGATGATGGTGAGTACAGTATATTTATCCTTGACTCTGACAATCAGAAATTGTTAGAAATGACATTGGTGCAGCCCGTGACTACCAGGATTATCTTTTTTCTCTGTTCAAATTTGTCATGATATCTACATTCCGCCTCGACCGTTTGCAATGGGTCATCTCCAAGTGTGAGTGGCAATAGGGTCAAGGATCTTGCTGCAAAGTCTAATTATTTTTCAATAAGTGCTGATAATGAAACTGGTATGTTTCCATTTATACAATTTTAGCAGCTTAAAAGTACCTTCCGATAGCAGCCAGAAGGTCAATTTATTGTAGGGTTTTTTTTGCGCAAAAATTTATTGTAGTTTTTGCTCTCGAGAAGTGCTAAACTATGTAAACGTGTTTAATCATTGTAAGCAAAACATGGGGGCTGCCTCCTCGATTTTAAGTGCAGCACAATGGGTGGATTTATCAAAACACCAAGTTCATCATTTACTCTAATTAGTTCAGTTTCTTCATTTCCCCTGTAAACTCATGTTTATCAGTTTGCAAGTTATTTTAGGCAATATCAGTTTGCAAGTAAGTTGCCTTTGTGAACTCGATCGGCAGCCCCGTAGGTCCTGACACACACACTCTACTGCTGTGTCTCAGGTGATAATGTTTTTTTTTCATATATGAGAACTTTGGGCATGCATGCATTATAATAATAGATCTGAGGAAAGGTAGATGGCCTCCATAGGCTTTCCAATTGGTTTACTAATTGATGATTCTATCCTAATTAGATATATTTGCATACCATGGTGGTTCTGTGAAGATTTATGTTTTGATAGTGACTTTGGGTTTGATTTCAATACAGTGCACACCACTACCTTCTGATTATGTTGTGATGAATTTTGATGGCACACTACTAACTTACTCCCTCCGTCCGAAAATACTTGTCATCAAAATGAATAAAAAGGGATGTATCTAGAACTAATACACATCTAGATACATCCCCTTTTATTCATTTTGATGACAAGTATTTCCGGACGGAGGGAGTACATAATAAGATCCTTAATGGTAAAAAAAATAACGCAAGCAATGGCAAGGAATTAGCACTCTATTTGTCTCATGTTGCTTACTGAAGCTGAACAGCACGGTGCATTTTAATGGCTCTCTTGACCTGCTACTCATTTTATATTCAGGTTGGGCCAGATTTTATTCATATGAAAAATCTGAAGTTTGTACTATCATGTTCTAGCTGTGTTAAAATGCTTACCATGTCAACAAGACATTCCAAGGTGTTGTTGTGAGTAGTCATTTTCAGTATTCATTATTTTCTGCAGCAAACCAACTTTATAGAGACGGCTTACTTTTTCTTCGAGTGTATGTTTTGGAAAGCTTACCTTTCTCTGCCGGTGCATATGTTGGACAAAAGCAAACTTAGTTCGTGAGTCAAGCTTTGTATGCGCAGTCTACTGGGTTTATACTGCGATCACTGTACATTTTCTTTGTGCGTGTTTCCATCGCGCTAGCTATGTCTCTGTTGTATTTTGTTTTCCCTCTGAACGTTGTAAGATAATGAATAGTCTAAAAGCTCAGTGAAATGTGTTATACTTTTCGGTGGTTTCTGTCTGAGAAAATGTTCTCCAATTGCTATGTTATGGATGCAAGTTAGTCACCAGACCAAAGAAACTGCAACAGATGGTTACTGCTATTTCTTTTTCTATACATAAAAGTTGGTACTTCCATTTTTATACACAAACATTATTTTGATTGTATAGCTGAAGTCTATATGGTCATAAATTATGGATTCGGGCACATGTTCATGCACATTATTTGCCCCATATTATTTGCCCCATATATGAACTCACGTTAAACAAATGGAAGGGAGTTATCTCATGTTTCTTCTTATAGCACTGAAGTTTCACAGCAATCATAGCATTAGAACCACTAGGGTGTGCCTTTTTGCTTAATGGGTTTCATGTCAGATGCACGAGTCCAGTAATGCAAAAAAGAGTTTATGCTGCCAGGCCAACATTCGCAAGGGCGTCAAGCAGATTGTTCATGGAAGGGGGTCAAGCAAAGTACTCTATTTGCTACGCATGTACAGAAATGGGGAGCAAATAAGATGATCATAGAGTGGCTTAAATTTGTATCAAGTAGTACCCCAAATCAAATTTTTAGCATTTGGATATTTGTTATATCTTTGCGGACGAGATTATTGGGGGATTGTGTGAAAGAAGGCAATGATACAAAAAACCAATAAAATAGCCCAAATAAAATAAGATCGAATACATATAGAATCTTACACAAAATAAAAAACATAGAAGACTACAAAGCAATCAGCGAGGCGCAACACTGTTATGCTTCCATATAACCGACCTATCCAATTACACATCAACGGTTCTCAAATGCCCGTGCCAAAAAGATGGTGACCAAACTAGCAACTAATCAAACAGTCAAAAACTAACAAACATGAGTCTTTCGTTTATCACATATGGAACCCCAACATTAAGTATCAATTGCATGCGGCGTGCCGCCGCGCGAGCAAGGCTACTATATACATATTACACATGTTGAAAAGAGAACGTTCAAATGCTTTATGAAAATTTAGTCATGTACTGAATATATTATCCACGGTATATAAAGCTCCAATAAGTAATTGCATGGATAAAAGTGGCTTGCAGAACTGATTGCTTACCATCACATGCAATGCTCCAATTGTCTCAACATTATGAAGATGTGTGAGCATCCAAAAAGAAATAGCAGACCAATGTTACTATGACTGAATTTATTAGTGGAGGATAACCTAAAGACAAATTGTTCTAACCCACAGAATTTTTTGACATGAATCACTAATCTTTGGTATTGAAATTAGGTACTTCTCATCACAATCAAATAATGTTTGGCCACTTGAAACTGAAAAGAGGCCGAAGCACAAAAATAGATAGATCACTTTTTTGTACCACATGATTATTATTTTTTGCGGGGAGTGCCACATGATTATAGCACCACATGCCTGAGTATACCGACCTACAAAGCATACAAGTGAAAAAAAAACTAAACTGACTTTATAAAACACAAATAAAGATCTCTTCAGGTAACACTAAATCAGATTTCATTTTTATTAACATCACCTCATGGTTAATAAAACGACCAAAGAAAAGAAGCCCCACCTCATGGTTGCAGCCAAGCAACTGCTGCTTAGAGAGCACCTCTATCTTGCCTGTTGTCAGGTAGTTGGCCCACTCGAATGCCTAGACATGCTGAACGACCAACACGATTCGCCAGAGCCCTACAAAATGAACAAGTTCGGGGACATGGGTGTGCTAGTGTACAATCAATGAATGTGAATACATGATTTATAATTTGCAGAAGCATATAAATTTATTCTGATTATAAAAGCGTACCTACACCACATGCTTCTTCAAACTTCCCAATACTCCTCCAGGCATTCCTTCAGCTGAGCCTCTCTGCACCCCTGTTTTCACAAACATTGAGCGGGAGAGAATTTCTGTTTGCAATCGATGCCCAACAATGGCGGTACCAATTAATTTAGCCGTAGGTAGACACTATAACTTTGTGGAGATAAGGTTAAGAGAATGACCATATTTCACATCCATGTTGCTAGTCCTTGCTGCTTCATCTCTCTGGATGGAGTATATGTCAAAGATCACATCAAGGCTAGACCACTGGCGGTCATCAGAGCAGATCAAGTACTTTGACATCTGCAGAAGGCGTAGTGCTTCCTCGACATCTCTCTGGGAAACAGTTTATGAAAATTGAAGCCTTGTCAAAGCCTGAAATAAACCAAGATCATGTTTTTTTAATGCAGATTTCATAACCTGGTGATCACAGTATAACCAAACCGAATGGAGAGATCAATCATGTATAGAAATCGGGAGGATACAGAGTAGGCATTTATTAAACCGAATTCAGAAAACAAAACGAATCTGAATGTAAACTGAAACATTAACAAGTGCCACAACTCTGCTTGAGTTCGAGCTATTCTCCAATCTAAATGTGAATCTAAACATAAACCAAAACATAAATAAATGCCACAACTCTGCCTGAGTTCTCACTACCCAATAAAGTAAAGAAAATGGTCGTGCAGGAGCTCACCCAAAGTTTAGGCTCGTCGATCTAACCGTGTCGACGCTGGATGCAGAGAGAGAGAGAGAGAGAGAGAGAGAGAGAGAGAGAGAGAGAGAGAGAGAGAGAGAGAGCATGCCCACTCTTCCTCTTCGTCTCGTAGCACCAAGCAGATGAGGGGTTGGAGCTGATTGTAGCTGGGAGACTAAGGAGGCTGGTGGGGAATCAGAAGTGCCTAGCGCCATGACCGGTCCGAGCCGAGCCACCTCCCTTGCTGCTATCTGCTCATCCATGCTTTCTTGTGCTCTTAGTTTGTCACTTTGTGTAATACAAATTCTGATGAAATGGGATACATTTAGTTATTTTATGCTTAAAACATCACGACCGATTTGTTACTGCTGCATTTTTAAATCAGAATGGGTGGATTTTTTTTTACTATATCAGAGAATCACTTGATGTAGAGTACAATCCAAATTCATGTTAACCAACATAGGCTTAGTCACCTAACAATCAAGAAAAAATCATGCAAAATTTTGATATCAATGGCATAATAAAAATTGAACCTGATCGAATTCCAACAAACTTGTCTGTGGTACGTTGAAATCGCTACCTTGTGTTTTCCATAGTTTGTTAAACAAAACAATCTTATGGTCATTATTGCTTGTTTTTGACAGCCAAATCACTTCCAATAGGACTAAGTTATTTTAGGTAACCAACTCTTTTGGGTAAATCTTCTTTCTTTTTTGAAAGAACTGTAGAGATTTCAAGATTTGCTAAAATTTACCTTTCAACTGTATAGATTGAAAAATCTTACCATGATTCACTAGTTACTGGGTAACTGTACCAGTTGCCTTTAATCATTGAGAACAACAAATAGCCAAAAGTTTCTTGTCGAAATTTCCACTCACTCTCCCTCTAAGTAAGGCATGCCACACTTCTAGATTTGAGGCTAGATAAGCTGTTAGCTTTTGTAGGCTTGTACCATATATATTCCATGGTCCATAACATGCTTATCAATCGGCTAAGTAAATAACCACAAACGGGATATGTAAAAACACTTGCACTGTCAATGTCACCGAGGTATGCACTTAATAGATCTTTCCTTATAGTGGAGTGTATTGGAATATTAGTACTTCACGTAATCTTGCAATGAATACTATTTGTGCCGTATCTCTAACCACCCTTCTATGAATAGTCAAAGATGTAGTTAACACTTACAGTGAGTATATATGCAGAATTTTGCTAATGGTGTAATCCCTAGGACTATCAATATGTAACAATGTAGAAAAGGCATCTTGGTTAGCAAGTAAAATGCAGTACAATAAGGGAGCTATTCATCCAGCATATACAAAATGACCTACACTCTTGAAATAAACTACTAAACAACAAAGAATGGATTATGATTAGTGCATTAAATTCATATTTTAGCCATTGTTGCTTTACCCCTACACTGAATCACGCATCGATAGGTGAACTAACAATCATTGTATCTCAACCAAATCAGAATTCAAAAAACCTACAACTTCGGTGCCCATTAGAGGTATACTTAAAAAAATACCAAGAACATACATTTAACCTTTGAACCATTACTATATAAATGAGGTAGATATGATCCATCCAAAGCTGTTGACACTGAACAAATCCAAATGGGAGTTGTAAAATTCTCTCCTTCAGTAACCAGTGGGAACCTGAGGGGCTGCATACCAGAACCCATATCAAATTCTCTCCTTCAGTAAAACTCTCTCCCTCTCTCAGAATCTCTCTCTCCATGACATGGCGAGGCTTGGCGGCTAGGCCAGTGGCCGGCGCCGGTGAGGGCCAGCGTGCCTGCGCCTAAGGACCAAAGTGGCAGGCTCGGGGTGGTCCGGCTGAGGGGGTGGAGCCGCCGCCCGCAGCTATCGTCGGAGCTATCATCAAAACTAAATCCTGAGAGCACGTGAGATCTTCTGCCGACGACGCCGTTGCTAGCCACCGTGGCCGGAGTCCAAATCGAGCAACACGAGCATGTCCATGAGCTTTGGCGGGCGCCTCTCCTTCGTCCTGCGCAGTGGATCTGGCCTGGGGCTGCCTGTAGAAGACGCCCGGGATGTCGAACTCCGCCATGGCCATCGCTCTTCCCGTCCTAAATTCGGCCGCTCTAAGCCATTCTTGACCTACCCGACCCCTGTTCCGTCGTCAAGGAAAGCAGGTGCCCCTACTCCGATCTTCCCCCGCCCGATTCCATGCCCGGAGCACCCTGACAGAATCCGGCCGCCATGACCAACCTTGGTTGGCTCGGCCATGCACGCACCCATCTACACCCTGCCGCTCCTGGTGAGCTTGGCGCGTCTCACGCAGCTTGCGTGCCTCGCGCAGGAGGCGTCGTCCTCCCACGGTCATCCTCCTTCCCTACGGCGAGCCGCCGGCGAGCGCAAGCGCTCACGGCCGGGAACGCGTGGACCGGGGGTGTTTACCCTCATAGTGGGTCCCATCGGGAGGAGATTGATGAGAGAGAGTTTTTTTTGTTTTTTCCTGGGTAGGTCCCACCGATAAGTGACTGACCCACGGGAGGGCTGAGTTGGCCTAGGTTTCCTTTTATTTTTTTAGAGCGGGTCCCGCATGTAAGTGTCACATGGATTCAGGGGCAAATTGTCCGACTAACGTCCAGAAAATGGTCAAAGCCCTTTGACCGAACGGAAACGACACGGAAGGACATTTCTGTAATGGCACATAACGGCAGGGGGGCAAATTTGAGCAAGCTTCAAAATTAGGGGTAAATTTGAGTAGGTGGTTCGAGTTAGGGATAGAAATGCAAATGGCCCATTTTTTTCTTCGCCCAATTTCTAAGAAAAATGTTTGTGGCACTTACAAAATGTCCATGAGTTTAAAAAAATCAAAACATTTGAAAAAATGTTTATACAGTGTAAACAGATGTTTACATGATTCTAAATAATGTTTCATACCATTCAAAAAATATCCATTCCACTAAAAAAATGTCTAGACTTTTCTAAAAAATGTATGTGACATTTGAAAAAATGGTTTATGCAATGTACAAAAATGTTTGCAGAATTTTTTTAAAATGTTTTATACCATTAAAAAATATTCAACATGTATTTAAAAAGCCAATTAATCTTATTCCACGCCCGCTATATGTCTTGCTAGTGGAACTGTTTACGTGTATGTAAATAAAGAATTTAAAGTGTACAAAGTGTGAATAAGTAACATATCAATTACAAAATTTAGATTAAGTAATATTGTTATCAATTTTGGAAGTTTAAAATGACAGTCATATGCAGGATGACACAAAATAGATAACTAAAAATATAATAAAATATATGGAAGGCAAAAAACCATGCGTGGTGGAGGCTGTATCTTCAAGATTGTGCCTGTCATCAATGGACAAACACTGACCAGTTTATCCGATAACGTCAATGGACAAACACTGACCTTTTTTGAATCACACGTCTTATAAAGAAAAAAGTTTACACACACGTCCTACAAAGAAAAAGGTCTACACGGCATATATTTGCAGTGAGACACTAAGGACTCAATTGGTGCTATATAGCCTATTCGGTCTTACGTACTTATACTGATCTTCTTTACTTAATGACAACTAATGTTGCAACTATACCTTTGCCTGTTTTTGTATTTAAAAATTATTATTTATACATGAGTTTTTATGCATTATTTTATATACTATTTGTTCAATATAACATGCAAACTATCAATGCAATGAAGACATTTATATTCAAATACACAAAAGAATTTCCATGTGCGGAACTAAAAAAATTGTCGCAAAAATGTTTTGACTTTCACATTTGACTTAGGATATTTAATTTAAAAAACTAAAACTGCTTCTATAAACTTTACACCAAATATAAGCCCATAAATAGTATCACATTGACGAACAAATAATTCCATGTGTCTTGATGTATTATTGTGTGTCTATATTTGTCTTTATCCATCGTCGTGTTAAATATATAAAACCTTAGTAGAAAATTTTAGTATGAATCTGGGAAATAAGTTGGTAGAGATTTCTAGAGTATAATAGTATATGGTTTACGTGCAAGTAAAGAGATAATTCTAGAAAGTCTGAACGAGTCACATATTAATACACAGTCGGTTATGCGATATCTAGAAACAAATAGTGTTTATATGTGAAATAGAGGATTTTGTGTTGTACTTCCTGCGTTCGGGTTTATTAGGCCCCCTCATTTTTTGGGCAAAAGTTTGACCTAAAGGATTAACTAACAAAATACAAACTATATGTTACACAAAAATATATTGTCGGGAAGCTCTTTCAAATATAAACCCAACCATTTAAATTTTTGTAGCATATACTATATATTTTTGTAGTTTATAAATTGTCAAAGTTTGGCCCAAAATATGAAGGGGTGCAATAAACCTCGAGGGAGGTAGTAATATAAAGTATTTGCAGTCAGTCAGTCAGTCAAGTCACTCTGTCAGTAGTACTCCCTCCGGTTCATTTTACTTCGCATATAAGATTTTTCTGAAGTCATACTTCATCGACATTGACCAATTTTATATGACGAACTACCAACATCTACAATATGAAAGTTATACGAGATGAAAACTACATTCATGACACACCTAATGATATTGATTTTGCATTGGGAGTGTTCATATTTTTTTTCTATAAAGTCGTAAAAAGGACCGGAGGGAGTATCATGTGGATGCACCTATGAGTCAAAGACAGAGGCAATCTTATTTTCTGCTTAATGCGGGGAATAATTCCTTGCAGTAGAATACCCTCACCCTTCAGCAATGGGCCGGCCAATGCATGATACAAGTATTGGTTTTTAGAAGGTTATGGGCTGTTTTTTTTGTGTTTCTTTGTCGATTTTCCAAGGTTTTTTGGGTTTTGTTTTCTTTTTTCCCCATTTATAGTTTCATTTACTTTTCTTTCATTTATCCTCCTTACTGCTCCTTATCTCATTTCTCCTTTTATTAGCACAGGGCATCGTCAATGTACACTTCCGCATTACGACCCAACTGAGACCTAAGGATGAGGCTCATTGGGCGCTTAAATGTGGCACCGACATTTAGACCGGACCTCCCCGAACATCGCCGCACCCCCGAGAGCCACACGTCCTCGTCTCCGGCCGGACCTCATCCCCGGCCGTCCTCGTGTGCAGCTAGGGCTGGAAAAAAAGCTCGAAGCTCATGAGCTAAACAAGTAGCTCGTGACTCGGCTCGAATCAACTCGAACTCGAAGAATAACGAGTCAAGTCGAGCTTTAGTTTAAGATCGTTTATAGACCAAGTTAAACGAGCCAATCTCACGAGTACTCGTGTAACTCGTTAGGCTCGATACAATAGATCAGCCACTCCCAATACAAAGAAAGATCAGCCAGTAAATAGCCAACATCCCAGGCGCACAACCCAAGGCCCAGCCGTTGAAGGCCTAGCCTCCTAGGAGACTCATGCGTTACAAGGAAATTACAATTGTAATGATATATATGTTTAATATATACATAATCATTTTTATCATATTTGAGGGCTTTATGTTTATATCTTTAACGAGCTTAACAAGCTAAACAAGCCAGCTCGCGAGTTATACGAGTCGAGCCAATCTTGGGTTTGAGCTCGTTATAGTAATGAGTCGAGTCGAGCTAGCTCGTTAACGAAACGAGCTCTAGCGAGTCGAGCCGAGCTGGCTCAACTCGGCTCGAATTCCAGCCCTATGTGCAGCTACTAATCACTCAACGAGACTTCATGTGCTCCTCAGTGAGCACTCTTCCCCCCTCAAGTTTCTATCAAATTTTTGGGTTAGGGAGAGAACAAGTTTCTCTCAAGTTTCTGTAGAAGTAATATGGAAAATTGAAGTGGCAAAGTAATGTTGTGGCAAGCATCTTTTGGGCAATTTGTGGCAAAGTTATGATTTTTCTGAATTTTTTGACAGTGCACATCAAGTGTATGATGAAATTCCAGAGGGCTCTAGGAATTTTAGGAATTTTTGTGGTGAGGTGTTGATGCACAAAAGAGAGTTCGGCAAACTTTCAGAATTTTTGGAGCACTTTAAATTGGGTTTTGACCATGGAGTTTGAATCTAGTCCAAATTTGAACTGAATGAAATTTGAAAATTTTGAACTATGGAACCAAATGTTTTTGGTGGAATAGGTTTTGGGTACTGTCAAATAGATGGAGTAATTTTTGTGGTTACAAAAGAATTGGGGAGAATATAGCTCCTTTGCAAATCAAAGAACACATTTTTTGCATTAGAGTTCATTTTGTCTTTTTTGTATGTTTTAATGCAATCACCTTTTGAGCAATGTTTGAACATGAAGTAGGAGCATGCTGATGTAATCTTGCTGGTAGATTTTAGTTCATGCCATGTTAGGACCTGTACTTAGTGCTACAAGATTGTAAACTTGCTATCTATTCATTTCTGCCATGCCATGCTATTTTTCTCCCAAGTCTGAAACTGCAGTATTAATACTTTCCATTTTCCCTTGAGGTTTGCAACAAATCTGTTCACCTTTGGATCATGATTAGTAAGGGTGTTTTGTTGAGGGTAATTAGTACATGCTTGTCACGCTCTTTGTTGCCATGAAAGACTGTTGTAGCATATATTTTACTTGCCTCAAATGTTGCATCATGAATCTCTTTTCTGCCACTCTATGCAAATATCACCAAGTCTGAAAATATGTTAATACTTGTCAACTTGATCATGATGATTGCCATTGATCTAGCTAGGGGTCATTTGAATTAGTTCAGTAAACATGTTTTGCCATGTATTACATGCACATTCATGTCATGCCATTTGTTGCCATGTAGAAATTATGTAGCATGTTCAAATCTTGCTTTCAAATTGACATCTAGCTACAACTATTTTTCTCGAAGTCTGAAACTTGCTTTCAAATTGGTATGTACAAGTTTGCCATGATCCTTGAATTATGAATTTTATTATTTGTAGTAAATATACTGAATTTCAGAACTTTAATCTTTGAATTATGAACATAGGAAATGTCTGACAACGACGATAGGATCCAAGAGCGCGATTACTGCGATGACGACCGGGTCTGTGCGACAGGCCTCACCTGGAAGGCGGTCGACGATTCAGTATTAAGCTCGACGAGACCTTCGATGTTTATATGGTACGCAAACACGACAAGTCTTTTTCTGTAATTAAGCATGACTTATGTTTCTTCAACATGTAATTTCCGCTTTCTACAATTCAACTAGTGCATTGCCATGCAAGACGTTATGTCTTGGAGAAGCTGGATTTTGATGATCATGAGAATATGTAGATAAAGAGAGTTCACCTCAGGACCCATCATGGTTATGCTTTTTACGTAAAGCTATACAATGAGGTGACCTACTGTTGGGGAACGTAGCAATAATTCAAAATTTTCTACGTATCACCAAGATCAATCTAGGAGATTCTACCAACAAGAGAGAGAGAGAGGATGTGCATCTTCATACCTTTGAAGATCGCTAAGCGGAAGCGTTGCTAGAACACGGATGATGGAGTCGTACTCGCGGCGATTCAAATCGCGAAAGATTCGATCTAACGCCAAACGGACAGCGCCTCCGCGTTCAACACACGTACAGCCCGGGGACGTCCCCTCCTTCTTGATCCAGCAAGGGGAGATGAGAAGTTGAGGGAGAGCTCCGGCAGCACGACGGCGTGGTGGTGGAGCTTGCAGTTCTCCGGCAGAGCTTCGCCAAGCACTACTACTACGGAGGAGGTGTTGGGGAGGGAGAGGGCTGCGCCAGGGGAAGGGTGCGGCAGCCCTCCCACCTCCCCTCTATTTATAGGGTCAACGGAGAGGGGGCCGACCCCCTCCAGATGGATCTAGAGGGGGGCGGCGGCCGGGGGGGAGGCTTGCCCCCCAAGCCAAGGGGGGCGCCCCCTTTAGGGTCCCCCCCCCAACCCTAGGCGCATGGGCCCTAGGGGTGTTTGGCGCCCAGCCCACCTAGGGGCTGGTTCCCCTCCATATTCAGCCCATAGGGCCCTCCAGGACAGGTGGACCCTCCCGGTGGACCCCCGGAACCCTTTCGGTGGTCCCGGTACAATACCGATAAACCCCCGAACACTTCCGGCGACCGAATAAGGACTTCCCATATATAAATCTTTATCTCCGGACCATTCCGGAACTCGTCGTGACGTCCGAGATCTCATCCGGGACTCCGAACAACATTCATTAACCACATACTATTTCCCATAGCAACTCTAGCATCACCGAACCTTAAGTGTGTAGACTCTACGGGTTCGGGAATCATGCAGACATGACCGAGACATCTCCCCGTCCAATAACCAACAGCGGGATCTATATACCCATGTTGGTTCCCACATGTTCCACGATGATCTCATCGGATGAACCACGATGTCGGGGATTCAACCAATCCCGTATACAATTCCCTTTGTCAATCGGTATGTTACTTGCCCGAGATTCGATCGTCGGTATCCCAATACATTGTTCAATCTCGTTACTGGCAAGTCTCTTTACTCGTTCCATAATGCATGATCCCGTGACTAACTGCTTAGTCACATTGTGCTCATTATGATGATGCATTACCGAGTGGGCCCAGAGATACCTTTCCGTCATACGGAGTGACAAATCCCAGTCTCGATTCATGCCAACTCAACAGACACTTTCAAAGATACCTGTAGTGTACCTTTATAGCTACCCAGTTACGTTGTGATATTTGGTACACCCAAAGCATTCCTACGGTATCCGGGAGTTGCATAATCTCATGGTCCAAGGAAATGATACTTGACATTAGAAAATCTCTTAGCAAACGAACTACACGATCTTGTGCTATGCTTATGATTGGGTCTTGTCTATCACATCATTCTCCTAATGATATGATCCCGTTATCAATGACATCCAATGTCCATGGTCAGGAAACCAGGACCATCTATTGATCAACGAGCTAGTCAACTAGAGGCTCACTAGGGACATGTTGTGGTCTATGTATTCACACATGTATTACGTTTTCTGGTTAATACAATTATAGCATGAACAACAGACAATTATCATGAACAAGGAAATATAATAATAACCATTTTATTATTGCCTCTAGGGCATATTTCCAACAGTCTCCCACTTGCACTAGAGTCAATAATCTAGTTACGTTGTGATGAATCGAACACCCATAGAGTTCTGGTGTTGATCATGTTTTGCTCGTGGAAGAGGTTTAGTCAACGGACTTGCGACATTCAGATCCGTATGCACTTTACAAATATCTATGTCTCCATCTTGAATATTTTCACGAATGGAGTTGAAGCGACGCTTGATATGCCTGGTCTTCTTGTGAAACCTGGGCTCCTTGGCAAGGGCAATAGCTCCAGTGTTGTCACAGAAGAGAGTCATCGGGCCCGACGCATTGGGATAACTTCTTGGTCGGTAATGAACTCCTTCATCCAGATTGCTTTATGTGCTGCCTCCGAGGCTGCCACGTACTCCACTTCACATGTAGATCCCACCGCGCCGCTTTGCTTGCAACTGCACCAGCTGACTGCCCCACCATTCAAAATATACATGTATCCGGTTTGTGACTTGGAGTCATCCAGATCTGTGTCAAAGCTAGCTTCGACGTAACCCTTTACGACGAGCTCTTCATCACCTCCATAAACGAGAAACATATCCTTAGTCCTTTTCAAGTACTTCAGGATATTCTTGACCGTTGTCCAGTGTTCCATGTCGGGATTACTTTGGTACCTTCCCACCAAACTTACGACAAGGTTTACACCAGGTCTGGTACACAGCATGGCATACATAATAGACCCTATGGCTGAGGCATAGGGGATGACGCTCATCTTTTCTTTATCTTCTGTCGAGGTCGGCATTGAGCCGTGCTCAATTTCACACCTTGCAAAACAGGCAAGAACCCCTTCTTGGACTGATCCATATTGAACTTCTTCAATATCTTATCAAGGTATGTGCTTTGTGAAAGACCGATGAGGCGTCTCGATATATCTCTATAGATCTTGATGCCTAATATGTAACCAGCTTCTCCAAGGTCTTCATTGAAAAACACTTATTCAAGTAGGCCTTTATGCTTTCCAAAAGTTCTATATCATTTGCCATCAATAGTATGTCATCCACATTTAGTATGAGAAATGCTACAGAGCTCCTACTCACTTTCTTGTAAACGCAGACTTCTCCATAAGTCTGCATAAACACAAACGCTTTGATCATTTCATCAAAGTGAATGTTCCAACTCCAAGATGCTTGCACCAGCCCATAGATGGAGCGTTGGAGCTTGCACACCTTGTTAGCATTCGTAGGATCGGCAAAACCTTCCGGCTGCATCATATACAATTCTTCCTTAAGGAAACCGTTAAGGAATGCCGTTTTGACGTCCATTTGCCATATCTCATAATCATAGAATGCGGCAATTGCTAACATGATTCGGACGGACTTCAGCTTCGCTACCGGTGAGAAAGTCTCATCGTAGTCAACCCCTTGAACTTGTCGATAACCCTTAGCGACAAGCTGAGCTTTATAGATGGTCACATTACCATCTGCGTCAGTCTTCTTCTTAAAGATCTATTTATTTTCTATGGCTTGCCGATCATCGGGCAAGTCTGTCAAGTCCATACTTTGTTTTCATACATGGATCCTATCTCGGATTTCATGGCTTCAAGCCATTTTTTGGAATCTGGGCCCGCCATCACTTCTTCATAGTTCGAAGGTTCACCGTTGTCTAACTACATGATTTCCAGGACAAGGTTGCCATACCATTCTGGTGTGGAACGTGTCCTTGTGGACCTACGAAGTTCAGTAGCAACTTTATCCGAAGTTCCTTGATCATCATCATTAACTTCCTCTCTAGTCAGTGCAGGCACCACAGAAACATCTTCTTGAGCTGCGCTACTTTCCGGTTCAAGAGGCAGTACTTCGTCAAGTTCTACTTTCCTCTCACTTACTTCTTTCGAGAGAAACTCTTTTTCCAGAAAGGATTCGTTCTTGGCAACAAAGATCTTGCCTTCGGATCTGAGGTAGAAGGTATACCCTATAGTTTCCTTAGGGTATCCTATGAAGACACATTTTTCCGACTTGGGTTCGAACTTTTCAGGTTGAAGTTTCTTGACATAAGCATCGCATCCCCAAACTTTTAGAAACGACAGCTTAGGTTTCTTCCCAAACCATAATTCATACGGTGTCGTCTCAACGGATTTAGATGGTGCCCTATTTAAAGTGAATGTGGTTGTCTCTAAAGCATAACCCCAAAAAGATAGCAGTAAATCGGTAAGAGACATCATAGATCGCACCATATCCAATAGAGTGCGATTACGACGTTCGGACACACCATTACGCTGAGGTGTTCCAGGCGGCGTGAGTTGTGAAACAATTCCACATTTCCTTAAGTGTGTACCAAACTCGTGACTCAAATATTCTCCTCCATGATCTCATCGAAAGAACATTATTTTTCTGTCACGTTGATTCTCCACCTCACTCTGAAATTCCTTGAACTTTTCAAAGGTCTCAGACTTGTGTTTCATCAAGTAGACATACCCATATCTACTTAAGTCATCAGTGAGGGTGAGAACATAACGATAGCCACCGCGAGCCTCAACGCTCATTGGACCGCACACATCAGTATGTATTGTTTCCAACAAGTTGGTTGCTCGCTACATTGTTCCGGAGAACGGAGTCTTAGTCATCTTGCCCATGAGGCATGGTTCACATGTGTCAAATGATTCATAATCAAGAGACTTCAAAAGTCCATCTGCATGGAGTTTCTTCATGCGTTGACACCAATGTGACCAAGGCGGCAGTGCCACAAGTATGTGGGACTATCATTATTTACCTTACACCTTTTGGTATTCAAACTATGAATATAGGTAACATCATGTTCGAGATTCAATAAGAATAAACCATTGACCAGCGGGGCATGACCATAAAACATATCTCTCATATAAATAGAACAACCATTATTCTCGGATTTAAATGAGTAGCCATCTCGCATTAAACAAGATCCAGATACAATGTTCATGCTCAAAGCTGGCACTAAATAACAATTATTAAGGTTTAAAACTAATCCCGTAGGTAAATGTAAAGGTAGCACGCCGACGGCAATCACATCGACCTTGGAACCATTCCCGACGCGCATCGTCACCTCGTCCTTTGCCAGTATCCGCTTATTCTGCAGCTCCTGTTTTGAGTTACAAATATGAGAAACCGCACTGGTATCAAATACCCAGGAGCTACTACGAGTATTGGTAAGGTACACATCAATAACATGTATATCACATATACCTTTGGTGTTGCCGGCCTTCTTATCCACTAAGTACTTGGGGCAGTTCCGCTTCCAGTGACCATTTCACTTGCAATAAAAGCACTGAGTCTCGGGCTCGGGTCCATTGTTTGGCTTCTTCCTGGCAACTGATTACCGGGCATGGCAACTCCCTTGCCGTCCTTCTTGAAGTTCTTTTTACCCTTGCCTTTCTTCAAACTAGTGGTCTTATTCACCATCAACACTTGATGTTCCTTTTTGATTCCACCTCCGCCGATTTCAGCATTGAATATAACTCAGGAATGGACTTCTCCATACCCTGCATATTGTAGTTCATCACAAAGCTCTTGTAGCTAGGTGGGAGCGACTGGAGGATTCTGTCAATGACCGAGTCATCTGGGAGATTAACTCCCAACTGAGACAAGCGGTTGTGTAACCCGGACATAATGAGTATATGCTCACTGACAGAACTGTTTTCCTCCATCTTACAACTGTAGAACTTGTCGGAGACTTCATATCTCTCGACCCAGGCATGAGCTTGGAACCATTTTCAGCTCTTGGAACATCTCATATGCTCTGTGCTGCTCAAAACGCTTTTGGAGCCCCGGTTCTAAGCTATAAAGCATGCCGCACTGAACCAGGGAGTAATCATCACTACGCGACTGCCAGGTGTTCATAACGTCTTGAGTTGCTGGGAAAATAGGTGCTTCACCTAGCGGTGCTTCTAGGACATATGCTTTCTTGGCAGCTATGAGGATGATCCTCAAGTTCTGGACCCAGTCCGTATAGTTGCTACCATCGTCTTTCAGCTTGGTTTTCTCTAGGAACGCGTTGAAGTTGAGGGCAACATTAGCGTGGGCCATTTGATCTACAAGATATATTGCAAAGATATTTTAGACTATATTCATGATAATTAAGTTCATCTAATCAAATTGTTTAATAAACTCCCACTCAGATAGACATACCTCTAGTCATCTAAGTGACACATGATCCGAGTCAACTAGGCTGTGTCCGATCATCACGCGAGACGGACTAGCTAGTCATCATCGGTGAACATCTTCATGTTGATCGTATCTACTATACGACTCATGTTCGACCTTTCGGTCTCTTGTGTTCTGAGGCCATGTCTGTACATGCTAGGCTCGTCAAGTCAACCTAAGTGTTTTACATGTGTAAATCTGGCTTACACCCGTTGTATGCGAACATTAGAATCTATCACACCCGATCATCACGTGGTGCTTCAAAACAACGAACTTTCGCAATGGTGCACAGTTAGGGGGAACACTTTCTTGAAATTTTAGTGAGGGATCATCTTATTTATGCTACCGTCGTTCTAAGCAAATAAGATGTAAACATGACAAACATCACATGCAAATCATAAAGTGACATGATATGGCCAATATCATTTTGCCTTTGATCTTCATCTTTGAGGCGCGACATGATCACCTTCGTCACCGACATGACACCATGATCTCCATCATCGTGATCTTCATGAAGTTGTCTCGCCAACTATTACTTCTACTACTATGGCTAACGGTTAGCCATAAAGTAAAGTAATTACATGGCATTTTTCAATGACACGCAGGTCATACAATAAATTAAGACAACTCCTATGGCTCCTGTCGATTGTCATACTCATCGACATGCAAGTCATGATTCCTATTACAAGAACATGATCAATCTCAGACTTCACATATATCATTCATCACATTCTTTTGGCCATATCACATCACATAGCATACCCTGCAAAAACAAGTTAGACGTCCTCTAATTGTTGTTGCATGTTTTACGTGGCTGCTATGGGTTTCTAGCAAGAACGTTTCTTACCTACGCAAAAGCCACAATGGTGATATGCCAGTTGTTATTTACCCTTCTTAAGGACCTTTTTCATCGAATCCGATCCGACTAAAGTGGGACAGACAGACACCCGCCAGCCACCTTATGCAAAAAGTGCATGTCAGTCGGTGGAACCTATCTCACGTAAGCGTACGTGTAAGGTCGGTCTGGGCCGCTTCATCCCACAATACTGCCGAAACAA
This sequence comes from Triticum aestivum, assembly GCF_018294505.1. Taxonomy (NCBI): domain Eukaryota; kingdom Viridiplantae; phylum Streptophyta; class Magnoliopsida; order Poales; family Poaceae; genus Triticum; species Triticum aestivum. The sequence goes on along the minus strand of NC_057803.1, from coordinate 730,564,365 downwards.
GATATGACTAGTAACGGTAAAAAAATTGAACAAACCAACGCCCACAACTACTTGTGTTCTACTCGTGCATAGAATCTACGCATAGACCTAGCTCATGATGCCACTGTTGGGGAACGTAGCAATAATTCAAAATTTTCTACGTATCACCAAGATTAATCTAGGAGATTCTATCAACAAGAGAGAGAGAGAGAGAGGATGTGCATCTTCATACGTTTGAAGATCGCTAAGCGGAAGCGTTACTAGAACGCGGATGATGGAGTCGTACTCGCGGCGATTCAAATCGCGGAAGATTCGATCTAACGCCAAACGGACAGCGCCTCCCGTTCAATACACGTACAGCCCAGGGACGTCTCCTCCTTCTTGATCCAGCAAGGGGAGAGGATAAGTTGAGGGAGAGCTCCGGCAGCACGACGGCGTGGTGGTGGAGCTTGCAGTTCTCCGGCAGGGCTTCGTCAAGCACTACTACGAAGGAGGAGGTGTTGGGGAGGGAGAGGGCTGCGCCAGGGGAAGGGTGAAGCAGCCCTCCCACCTCCCCTCTATTTATATGGGCAAGGGAGAGGGGGCCGGCCCCCTCCAGATGGATCTAGAGGGGGGGGCGGCCAGGGGAGGCTTGCCCTCCAAGCCAAGGGGGGCGCTCCCTTTAGGATCCCCCCTCAACCCTAGGCGCATGGTCCCTAGGTGGGTTTGGCACCCAGCCCACCTAGGGCCTGGTTCCCCTCCATATTCAGCCCATAGGGCCCTTCGGGGCAGGTGGACCCTCCCGGTGGATCCCTGGAACCCTTTCGGTGGTCCCGGTACAATACCAGTAAACCCCCGAACACTTCTGGCGACCAAATAAGGACTTCCCATATATAAATCTTTATCTCCGGACCATTTCGGAACTCCTCGTGTCGTTCGGGATCTCAACCGGGACTCCGAACAACATTCGGTAACCACATACTATTTCCCATGACAACTCTAGCGTCACCGAACCTTAAGTGTGTAGACCCTACGGGTTCGGGAATCATGCAGACATGACCGAGACATCTCTCGGTCCAATAACCAACATCGGGATCTGGATACCATGTTGGTTCCCACATTTTCCACGATGATCTCATCGGATGAACCACGATGTCGGGGATTCAATCAATCCCGTATACAATTCCCTTTGTCAATCGGTATGTTACTTGCCCGAGATTCGATCGTCGGTATCCTAATACCTCGTTCAATCACATTACCGGCAAGTCTCTTTACTCATTCCGTAATGCATGATCCCGTGACTAACTGCTTAGTCACATTGAGCTCATTATGATGATGCATTACCGAGTGGGCCCAGAGATACCTCTCCGTCATACGGAGTGACAAATCCCAATCTCGATTCGTGCCAACTCAACAGACACTTTCGGAGATACCTGTAGTGTATCTTTATAGCCACCCAGTTACGTTGTGATGTTTGGTACACCCAAAGCATTCCTACGGTATCCGGGAGTTGCACAATCTCATGGTCTAAGGAAATGATACTTGACATTAGAAAAGCTCTTGGCAAACGAACTACACGATCTTGTGCTATGCTTAGGATTGGGTCTTGTCCATCACATCATTCTCCTAATGATGTGATCTCGTTATCAATGACATCAAATGTCCATGGTCAGGAAAGCATGACCATCTATTGATCAACGAGCTAGTCAACTAGAGGCTCACTAGGGACACGTTGTGGTCTATGTATTCACCTATATATTACGGTTTCCGGTTAATACAATTATAGCATGAACAACAGACAATTATCATGAACAAGGAAATATAAGAATAACCATTTTATTATTGCCTCTAGGGCATATTTCCAACACCTACTCCATTTTGGTTGCTCGAATTGGGCAGCACTATGCAAGGCATATGGTTTTTAGGAGGGTATGTATGTGACCTTCGATCTGGGTGATGATCCTGAAGATGACATGGATATTTGGGTCGGTGTTCATACACTTCCAATTTTACCTGAGTTTCTCAAACATATTCAATAAGTAATTTATATTGTATTTATAAAAATAGTTGACAACTTATTTCCATTCTTCAAGAAATGTACGGAAAGTAGTAGACAAAACCTACTACAGTTATGGGTCTGAGCTAAATTGCGAGGAGATAAATTATTTTGTTTCATGAATTAAAGATGTTGAGACTTTTAAGACGAATTATCATATCCCTCCTAGTTATTCTCAATACGTGCCACTAGTGCACATGTTGAACTACGGTAACATCCATCGAGATATCATGGTAACATTTTTCCTATTATGTCATCATTGCATTTTTTGCATAGATTCTTTTAAGCTAAACTACATTCTGCTAAGTATGTTATTATGATGTTCTTTAACAGAAACTCCCGGCATACTGTATACCTAGTCTTATGGAAATGAAAGGTGACATGAAGATTGTTAGCTTACAGACAAGTTGGCCTACTATTCACCACAGTGTATACACGATTAATCGAAGCGATGACATCCTCACAATCAAAGATTGGAGAATAGTTCTGAAAGATCACAGAGAATTACTTACGGGCAACATCAAGTGCAGCACACAAATGGAAGACAGGTTCATCTATATCCATAATGGAGAATAAGGGTTTACCTGTTTTATGCTATTTTACCTTCAAGAGAGTAGGAGGTCTTAGGTAGTTATGTTCTACATTGTGCTAGAATGATGAGCTAGTTCCTAACACAATATGAAACCCCTAAATCCCTCTTTAAAAAAACAAAAACCCCATCACCTGTTAGCTGCTGACGCGTGGCTGGCTTTTAGTCCCGGTCGATAGGTCCTCCTGCCTGGGCGCCCCACACGGCCACATGGAGCTCCTTTAGTCCCAGTTCGTAACACCACCGAGATTAAAAGTGAGGGGCTTTAGTCCCGATTGCTTAGTCCTAGTTGCTGAACCGGGACTAAAGGTCCTCTAGAACCAGGATTGATGGCCCGTTTTCTATTAGTGAGCGAGCTCTTATGTGTGCCCCAGATCCGCCTGCGCAAATCAAGCTCCAACTTGTTACCCTCGCCTCCTCCTATGGCTAGGACGAGGGGGAGGAGCCCTTGCGACGCCAACGTGGGATTTGCAGTGCCACCCAACGAGCCTGTTGGTAGTCGGCTGCTTCTCAACGAACACCCTGGCGAGCATGCTGGTGGTGAGCCTCCACCTCTTCCCTGCACGCCATTCTGCCTGGTGCTGCTTGCTGCTTGCCTCCGCCTCTCCTCTGCCCACGCGCCCTTCTCCATCGAGCCTGCTACTGCTCGCTGCACTCCACGACGAGCGTGTCGGTGCTGACGCCGAGCTCGTCCGGCGAGTCTCCGCCTCTCCCCCGCCCTTTCTCCCATCACGTCGGGAACCTTCGGCCTAATTTTGGCCAGATCCACCCCCCTTCCCGCATCATCGGTGGAAGTTCTCCCCTCTGCCGCTCGCCTCATCTCGGTCGCGCCGCGACTCTGGCGAGGACAGATCAGCTCGCCTCGTTCTGATGCTGGGTCCCAAGGGAGCTCCTCCCCTCCGCCGCGCCGTGACTCTGGCAAGGAGAAAGGAGCCCGCCCCGTCGCCGATGCTTGGTCGCTTCTCTCCCATGTTCCATAGCGAGGAGAGTGGGTGGGGATCCATGGTGGAAAGCGTTCGCGACGACCCTTGATTTTTTCGATTATGTGTGCTCCTCGGAATTAGCCTCACAGTTCCAATGACGTGGGTTAAGGTTCGTGTTGAAATCGTATGGTTAAAATGGCGTTCGGGACGAGATGACAGAATGTGGCACGTTCCAGAGTTATCTTTATCGGTTAATATTACATACGGGTGTAAGGTAGTTTATTTAATACCATACCAGAACATATATGCCCCGTAGCAACGCACCAGCACTTATCTACATGGAAGGTTGGAAAAAGGGTGGCAGAAAAAAAGGGTGAAATGGGAACATTACATTTTTCTCTTTTAAACACATACAGACGCAAGCGCTCGTATACACGCGCATACACTCATCCCTGTGAACGCACATACGCACACCCTACCCCTATGAGCATCTTCAGCGACCTTACATTTTTTTTAAGTAGTAGAGATAGAGATATAATCATTAGTCATAACACATTTTTATATTCACGCGCCATGGCTTGAGGGACCAAACATTAGCGGGAAGCGCAAATCGCGTGGCATATTTCATAAAATATGAGTGTCTCAAAAGAAAAAATTTCATAAAATATGAAATATCATATATGATATTTGATGTTGTGCGTAAAAACAAAAAGATTTCAATGTAGGCATCCATTCCAAAGTCAAAATTTTCAGCTAAGAAATCAGGAAGACAAAACTCAAATCTAAATCTAAAGTGAGAAATTAGTGGTTGACCAACCAACCATACCCAAATGACCGCCGGCTCCCGACGGAGGCCCGCGCCGCCCCGCCGCCGCGCCTCGCCCATGGCGCCATCCCCCCTCTCCGTGTCCTCCACCAACCCCTCCCCGCCGCCCTCGCGCCGCCTCCCCCGCACGGCCGTCGCGGCCGCGGGCGCCGCGCTCGCGACGCTCCTCCTCCTCGCCGCGGCCGCCGCCGTCTGGCGCCCGGCCTACCTCCCCGCCGCGCTCCTCCGCCGCCCGGCGCCCGCCGCCGCCAGGTTCTACTCCTTCGACCTGGTCCGCGAGTACCCGCACGACCCCGCGGCCTTCACCCAGGTTCCCACGCACCCTCCGCTCCCTCCCTGATCTGATCTGATCTGATTCGCTCCCTACAAATTTCTCAGATCGCGTGGTCTCTTCTTGGCAGGGCCTCCTGTACGGGGGGAACGACACCCTCTTCGAGTCCACCGGCCTTTATCACCAGGTAGGTAATGTCAATGCGGACCAAAAATCTGCTGCTCCAATTTAGCTTGGCAACAAAAATCCGTGCTTCACTCGAGTCATTGTTCTAGGCATGCGGAGGAATGAATGCTTCCTTGGTTTTCTTCTCACAGTTAATTACCTGTAGTGGAAAGAAACAAGTAGCAGACTAGGCAAGCTGCATTTGTTTTATTCACTTGCTTTTCTGGAACCAGTTATTTAAAGCTGTAACTAAATGCTTCTAATTTTGTTTCTGAGCAGTCGTCGGTCCGAAAGGTTGATCTTCAAACTGGGAAAGTATGTTAATTACTTTGCTTTCCATACATAACATTGCGCGTTTTATGTCTGCAGCAATGGTTATCCTACCCTACACTAAATCGGTAGTTATTGCTTTGTCATTTTTCAGGTTTTAGAGCAGCACCAAATGGATGGATGGATGTTTGGAGAAGGCCTAACACTTCTCGGCGACAGGTAGATATACCTCAACTATACCTGAGGATAGAAATCGCTTTCTTGAATATGAATATGATGGCCCTGTTTGCTTCTGTGGTCCTGTTAAGTCACATTTCATTTGTTTTAAATAAAATTCTCTTTTGTAGATTGTTTCAAGTTACTTGGCGGAAGAATGATGGATTCATATACGACCGGCATAACTTCAGCAAAGTAATGCTGCTGCCCCTGTTTCTATTCTAGTGCATTTACAAATGATTCAGATGTTTTTGTTGTAAAGTCTCCGCAAAGTATCCCCAACCCCCACATACCAGTATCTATTGTCTGGTGATCTTATGAAATACGGGTTTCCAATCATTCACCTTGCATTTTACTGGTCATGTTTCAAGTTATTCGGCCAGTTTACTTCCAAATAAAAGGTGCAACAGTATTTCTTAAGCTTGTTTAGTACGTACTCTAACCTTGATTAGGTTCTCATGGTGCATGGTGTAGCTGTCTTCTAGGTTCAAATTATACAAATGGTACTTAAATACAAGCCAGCAAGTTGGGTAGATACACTTTGTTACACGTTGGGTTTGATTTTCACCTGCAAGCTCAGACCAGCAGATGCGCGAATTTGTTAATATATAGCCTTCAACTCTATTTAATCATAATTTGATATAGCAAATATTTGGTATTTAGATTATTCATTTTTCACTTACCGTGGTTTCTTGCTTATGTCGAGGTAACAAGTTAGTGTGTTCTCTGCTGCAGCGTGAGAGTTTTACCCATAAAATGCTTGACGGGTGGGGGCTTGCCACCGATGGAAAAATTATATTTGGCAGTGATGGCACCTCAAAGTTATACCAGCTGGATCCAGAATCACTTGAAGGTATATTCAGTTATTTACACGTTTGATATTCTGTTAGCTTTAAGACTTCATTTCTTTTGTTTGACATCTCTGTTGATACAGTGACGAAGACAGTAACAGTGAAATATCAAGACAATGCTGTTTCCTTTATTAATGAACTGGAGTATATAAATGGTGAAGTATGGGCAAATGTCTGGCAGGTTAGAGTTATTACGCACTACATATATTGCTTTCACGCTATAATATACACCCTCCGTTCTAGAATATATGGTGTATGTTTGACCAAGTTTATCGAGAAATATTTCAACATCTATAAAAAAAATAAAAAAAATATGAAATTATGTTTCATGATGAATCTAATGGTACTCATTTGGTATTGTAGTTATTCAAATATTTGCTCTATAAATTTGGTCAAACATAGAGAAGTTTGACTTTTCTGAAAAATAGTACACCTTATATTTTGGAACGGAGGGAGTATTGATCAAGATCTCAGGGACCAGAACATTTTTCATTAGTATATCTTAGTGCTGTCACGTTGCTCCCTGGTGCTATTTATAAAAGCTTCGTCTAGACAAAATGTGGATGAGGTTTAAGTTTAATAAACTAAGTACGGGGTGTGAATTGATTTGTATTGAGGTGTATCCAAGTTTTATCCTATATGTTTCCCTTTGTTACACTTGATACTCCTAAATAGGCTGCTGATGTACTGTGAACTGGTCTAGATCTTTATGTTCTAGAACAGAATTAGGCTCATATTTCACATGTATTAGGTAACTTGTGTTATTTGTGTTTTAGCTGTGTTTTCCATGTAAAGTGTTATCATATATGCTGTAACAATACAATTTGAACTGCCTACAAATATGCTAGAATATTGAAGTGCAAATCTCAGTATTTGAAGCTATGATGTGTAGACAGATTGCATAGCTAGAATTTCCTATGAAGATGGCCAAGTGGCGAGCTGGATCTTTCTTCATGAGCTGAGGTATGTCCCGAGTAGCACATGACTGCTGTTCTCTTCCCATTTTCTTGTCCACTGAGTTTCTTCATAAAAAAAATTGTATTTATATGGTGTCTGTATTTGAAATAATAACTGGTGTGTTGGATTCACAATTTCGCAGGCAGCAATTGTGGAATTCTGGCAACACGGTGAGCAGTCTATGATGATGGTTCATTGCGTAATTGTATTCCTACACGCACACACAAAACTTAATCCAAATCCAGTATCAGAAGTGGCATGACACTAAAAATCTGTTCCATGTTCCAGGCCATTGATGTTCTAAACGGTATAGCTTGGGACGAAGAAAAGAACAGACTGTTTGGTGAGTTTTTTCTCCTTTTCTTTTTGCGCTCGTCCTATAGATGGAAGCCTGTATGTTCTTCTTGAGCTAACCCTTCGACTCTGCTCACAGTGACCGGGAAATTGTGGCCGAAGCTCTACGAGATCAAGCTGCGCCCGGTCGACGGGCCACCGGACGGGTCTGTGGAGAGGCTGTGCCCAAGGGCAAGCTTTTATTGATGACAAGTGTCGACGAGGATGCCGAGGCAAGATTCTTTCTTTTGCCTCGGCAAGGATATGTACATGTATTATGCCTCCTGGTCGATTCGAGGCGATCGGCAGTTGGAAGATAGATTTTTTTGCTGTGACTTGGTAGTGGCGTGGCGGGAGCTAGCTGCTCCTCAGTTTCATGTTGGAGCCCGTGTAGTTGTGTGTATGATCATGTATGTGTTTTCCCCTGATGTAAAAGATGGCTGTCTCTTGTAAAGATGATGATTCTGCTGCGAAGAAATCTAATACGAAAACAACAATTCATTCATGCCAGCCCAAATCAGTTCCATGTGTCCTGTAAAGACGATTTCTTGGTTGCTTTTGGAGAGAAGACAAGTAAATTTAAACGAAATATGTATTTTTTGTCAGCATATTGCAAGTACAGTATATTATATCTATTTGAGCAGTAAAATTGGCGGGAGGCAACCTCCAAGGTTGTCTTCACGCCTGCCCCCCCCCCCCCCCCCCCCCCCCCTAGCCGCCGCCTCCCCGTTCAAGGCGCCGACGAGCCGCCCGCCTCCCCACAGGCCACAGCAGCCCTCTCTGCCCAGGCGCTTCTCGGCCGCCTGATTAAGCCATCCACGAACCATCCCCGGCTTTGGGACATGATCTCTCATCCCCCGAATTTTGTCCCTACATTATGGAGTAGTATTTGGCTGGGGATACAAGATTTGGTGGAATGAAGCTTGATGAATAGCCAATATTCAGATAAAGATGGCGTTAAATTCAGGTTCCACGCTACAATCTGCTTTATCCGGCCGCCAGCGAGCTTTGCCCAGTGGCGTGAGCCGATGGCGGCGATGGGAAGAGAGTGGACGGGGTGGCGGCGCAAGCTTTTTCCGCCCGAGCCGCTCCTGAGGAGCGATTTTTCAACCCAGATGTAGCAGAATAAACTTGCGCATGAGCTCGCAGTCTGCTGTGATATGATCTTCCCCTTGACTTGCACCTTCTGTTGAGATGCACTGAAGGAAATACAGCACACCCGATGCATATATGACTTTATCTGACCATACACTCAACAAACCACAACACTCTTGTTAAGGTCTGATGATACAAAAGCATAGCTGGGACCAGAGCTGATTTTGTTAAGGTAAGAATATGATTGTTGAAGCTAAGACCCAATATGTTCGAAATACAATCTTACTCCCTCCGTCCCAAAATTCTTGTCTTAAATTTGTCTAAATACGGTTGTATCAAGTCTGTTATGACCGGCATATTAGGGCCCTGCCGCCGGCGACCACGAGCTTCGCCACGTCCAGCCCCCTCCTTCCCCTACAACCTACGCCATAGACCCAGTAGGGTCCCAGCTCCTACCAAAGTCACATTTTAGTATTAGATACATCCGTATCTAGGCGAATCTAAGACAAGAATTTTGGGACAGAGGGAGTATATCATATCATACAGAAAAGAAATGCCTCATTTCTATCTATGCCCTATGTATGATAAACTAGAAACAAAAAACAAACACTAAGTTGAACCGCCCTTATAAGGAACCAAAGGGAACACACCAGGGCTAGTGGCACAGATTAACAAATATCCGATATCGGCATTGAGATGCTTTATTTTCACTTTTCAGCACTAAAAAGAGCATGCATCATATATGGGTAGGAAATAGCCAAATAAGAAAGAAATAAACTGTGCGACAGAATCATTGTAGATGTAGAAGCACATAAAACATTAAACTGAATTTAACCAAACCAAACTAGTTGAATTTGAACATTCGGAAAGTACAGCAGAGGCTGGCTGGGAGACACCTAGCATTTATTGTCGGATTAACAGTCGATTAACAGTAGTGCGGTAATGCAGTACAAACAAAACCAAAAAAGGAGCCAAATAATGGCAGCATGACTAATTATTCCTGGGAGGGTCGCGAACGACTTGTTGGCAAATCAAGCCCTCTTTTCCTTGCGAGTCCTGCCATTGGTCTTTGTTCTCTGGCCACGTACCGGTAGCGCATCTGCGTGCCGGATCCCCCTGTAGCATCTAATCCCTTCCAATCTCTCGACCGCCGCGCTCTTAAACCGTCTCTGTAAAGCATTCCAAAGAGCAAAACTCAGTATTTCCATTTCTTTTGTGTGATCAAACTAAAATGACAGATACACCTAGGATTAGGAAGGTTTAGATGAACCAGACAGGTCCTACGAAATGAGTTATAATCATCTCATGACAGCATTTACATAACGACATGCACGGGAGAAATCAGATTGGCAGAAGGACCAGGGGAATCACTTACTAGGTCTGTTTCAATCATGTACTTTGCGATGCCCTCACGGAGGGTGAGGATCTCCTCCTTGGAGAGGTCTTTGGTGACCTTGTTCTCCAAATTGAGCTCTGAAAGGATCTGGCGGGCGCGTGCCCGGCCAATGCCATGGATGGATTGCAGTGCGTACTCCACCCTCTTGTGGTTAGGTATCACAACACCACCAATACGAATGGAATCCATGAACCCACCATGAACAAAACCTCCGTCCTGTCAAGTCCACGACAAAAACAAGAATTAAGTTACCAGCATGCAACTGTTGGTTGGTACTAATCTTATTATAACACGAAAGAGGCACAATCAGCTGAGGACACTACGGGTTCTCTGTTTTCTGCGTGAAAAGTGCATACATATCTACATATCTGGTATCTCTCTACTCTGTTTTCTCTGTTTGTCTCTGCTCTCTGTGAAACCAGGAGACAACATGTGCCTGTTTGTATGAGTGTGTGTCCATCAGAGGAAGCGAGAGGTCGAAATAGGGGAAGGGACATTTTATTTGAGGGATTAAAAGCATGGCATTTACATTGCCATGAAAAAAGGAAGAAGAAAAATCAGTATCAGGTAACATGGTAGAAAAGGGGTTCATAGTTCAGAAGCAAACATCCACATGACCACCAATTATGCAAAGCATTCCCATGTCACAGGAAGGCCCCTCCTCAATATAACACCCGGGGCACAACAGTGGTGCTATGCACACAATAGAAGCAGCAAGCACAGCTAGATCCAGTGGAACAGTGCACCAGAACTAGCCGTTTCCCAAGATCATCAAAATACAAGAACGGTGCTCATAGAAACGCAAATATGCCGTAACTAACATTGTGCGAGAAGATCGTAGTAGTAGGAGATATACATGGTATTTATCCACCCCGCTTATCCAAGTGGCTAGTGAGTCCTGAGAGAACACTCAAAGAACCTAGCTAGTTCATGAGCCGATTCTATCCCACCACTGCGATGCTGATGACTGATGAGTTGCATGATCAGCTTGAGGCAATCCAAGGAGGCCACATCCTAGAACAACGTCTACAAAGTGCTAGGAAAATCGAAAAAAAGAAAAAGACAGACACCCAAGGAAGGAAGCTCGGTCAGTTAGGAATAAAGACAAGCACCTGGCGGGCGAGCAGGCGGGCTGACCCGGTGGAGATTCCAGCGGAGTGGAGAGGAGGAATCGGAGCTGACGGCGCTCCCACGGCGAGGCGGCGCGCTAAGCCGCGGGCAAGGGACGACCACGCGCGTGACTGCTGCATGCTCTCGCCGTCGAGGGTCGACCGCCGGCCGGCGGGATGGTGGATGGATGGCTGGAGGAGGACGGGCTGAATGAAGATGCGGGGAAGCAGTTGGGCCAGTAGTTGCGACAGCCCTTCTTCAGCGCCTTTTAAGCGCGTCAGGTCTGCTGTGGGCCGGCCCAGTAACAGGTACGCTCTCTCGCTCTCTCGCTCGGGTGAGAGACTCACTTCCCTCAAAAGAAAAATTTTAAATCTAAAAAAGTGAACATTCACTTACCATCGACCTTTCTTAAAAAGTTCACGAGTTTTAATACATTTTGGCAATTTTGAAAAAAGTTTATGAATTGAGACAAATCACAAACTTGAAAAAAGTTCGTGTGTTCCACGGATTTGGAAAATCGTTCGCGGACTCAAAAGATGTTCGTGCATATGAAAAGCATCGGTGCATTTCAAAAAGTTCAAAAAATTCAAAATAGTTTACATTCTTCATGGATATGAACATTTTTCATGATTTGGAGGAAAAAAGTTCATAAATTTGGAAATAAATGTTAGCAGATTTGAAAATATTTCACATCTTTGAGGGTAAAAAGTTCAGGTATTTAAGTAAAAACGTTCTAAAATAATCACAAAAGTTCATGAACTTCAAAAAACTTCAGAAATTTGAAAATAGTTCACAAAAAAATTAAAAGAAATGGAAAAAGTAAAGTAAAGTGGAAAAATAAAAATAAAACAGAAAATAAGAACCGAGGAAGTAACATTTGAAAGTTACAGTTGACGCATGACAAAGAAGTAACCAGGCATAGTAGGTAAGGTTCCCAGTTGGTTATTACGTTTGGTATAGAGTTCCAGTCTCACATACACCCAATTTTGAAGGTTGAAAAAAAAGAAGGTAAATGGGCCGAGCCCAACTAAAACACTTAAATACACACTTTTGCTGACCAACTTGCGTGTAAGAAATGAGTATTTTTATATGCGAGTCACTTGGGTCCATTGCTGTAATTCTATTCCCATTGATGCAACTGAGAATTGACAACCGTGGTGCCAGAGACCATTGCCTGAGCACCTGAGCCGATGAACTAGTTGTGGACACCGCCAAGGAATCCGCGAAAGAGGCCAAGGTGAGCTGGACGAAGTACATCCCGACGTGGCGTAACCACGTTGGTGGGCGCAAAGGAGCACATACGTGTGAATGCGGCAAGCACACAGACATGTTAGAGCACGCTGTCATGGCCCTTTGACAAGCATCACAAATCTTCCCTAGGGCATCACATCGTGCAATACTTGGCTTTTTGGTCATCCTTAATGTTCCTTTCCTAACATCTCCTATTCTCAAATGGTTAGACACATTTTTTATATGCAAAGGTCTCATATATGCTTCTCTCATGTTCTCTGGGGGGAGCTGGTTGTGGAGACGGCATGCATATAATCCACCACAGGTTTGGATGTTGTTGTACCTCGTACTATCTACCAACATTCAAATACGTGCCAAGACCAATCCTTTATTCAGTGATAGCCGGTAGGTACTATATCTAATAATAGCGAGATGTTTACCCAAAATGCCATTTGAAGGCCGAGCTGCATGGTACTCTTTACCTTGCGCGTCGGTCTTTGTAGCGATCAGACTCAGACTCGCATAACTCCCCCGTATTTCACCATAGCTATTCTCACTTTATCAACTGTGCTATTTTTTTGCGAATAACTGTGCTATTTATTAGCCACAATATCTCACTTTATCAACTGTGCTATCCCATGTGAATCACTGTGTCATACCAGCGCATTCAAATTTTCCAATCCACCACCAGCAAGCATAAAAAATGTCACAATTGTTTCTTCAACCTCGTCCCTTAAGATAGATTCGACGTCCAATCATGGAACGAAGCTCTGGCCATAGTAGGTTAACAAACAATCAGATCTAAGGAATAAAATCTCGTCCTAAACTGTAGCCTTTAACACCAAAACCCACACCATAATTGTAAGTGACTCAACACTTAAAAATCCGGGAGAACATTAGCTTGGTTCACGCTCCTTGAAGTAGAACTCCATCCCTTCCATGGGCAACGAACTTCTGCATGGCGTGGGACGGGTAGGGGATGTCTGGTCAAATGACGCGCTCCTGGCACCATCTAGTAGAAACTATAACGTGACCATCACACCGTTTGCGGGGCCATCCAACACATTTAGTTCCCCATTGTCCTACTAGCGCAACCGCCACATTGGTTAAATTCAAAGTCCCCCACATGGCACAAGTCAGGAACACCAACAGACGACACCATTGTATTTGTAACAAACAATCAGTGTATAATAATTTGAAAGCAGGCGTACAGATCACAACGCTACAATGGCAGGATGAGATAAAGGGGTTCATGGATCTTGGCCTCCAAAACGCCTCACATGATGTTTACGGCACACTAGTAGAAAAGGGGGCATCAGTCCCAGTTCGTGAGGGCCTTTAGTCCCGGTTCTTGAACCGGGACTAAAGGGTCGTGACTAATGCCTCCCCTTTAGTCCCGGTTCTAACACGAACCGGGACAGATGTGCCTTCACGTGGCCGGTGCGCCGAGTCCAGGCAGGAGGGCCTTTGGTCCCGGTTGGTGGCACCAACCGGGACAAAAAGGCATCCACGCGTCAGCATTTCAGTGGCCGTGGTTTTTGTTTTTTTAAGGGGGGGAGGGTTGGGGGTTTTGGGGGGTTAATTTAGGTGTTTAATATATTGTGTTAGCTAGCTAATTAATAGAGAGAAGTGTCCTCTCTTATGTCCGTGCTTGGTCGACGCTACGTACCGTACATAGAGAGGCCCTCGACACGCTAGCTAGTAAGAAAATGAAGGGAACCATTAAGTACAAAAATTCGTCATGCATACCGAGAGAAGTGATCGATCGACCTCTCCTTCTCCGAGAGATTGGTCGAACAACAAGTTTTCGTATTATCTATCCGACGCTACTGGCTACATACATATACAATATGTAAAATCTCTTACAATCCCCTAGGAATTTAAATCAATTTCCACATGATATTCTCCGGCTTTATTGATGACGTGGTCAAGAAAGAATCCCGCCAATTCCTCTTGAATTGCTTTCATGCGATCTTGTTCTAGGAGTTCATCCCGCAACTGCCACGTCTAATTTGAAGAAGGGGGTTAATACATATATGAATGAAACTCAACAGAAATGATGGTGTAATAAATTGAAATTGTGAATATTATTTCTTACGCACTTCATATTGTCTTTTAGAGTAGCCCCGCTTATGTTTCAAATTCGCGTTGTAAATGAACTCGCACACCTAGTATCCACAGAAATCATTCCCTTGTTCCTGCCACAAGCACTTTACGAGAAATAGAGGTCAATCAAACTGATAATGAAGCATTATAAATAGCATTGATGAAAGTACAGCTATAGAATCAACGGGAGATGCGCGCAACTAGCTCGCTAGTAGTACTTACTTTCGGGTATGTATATCGCAGGTCCTTCGGCAGTCCCGGAACTTCTGCGGTGAACTGTTTCCAAACCCTGCAAGACAAAGAAAATAAAAATTATTACTTGAGATATCAGGAAATGAACAAAAAGTTGCCGATATGGTGCGATAAATGATCGATCGAACTTACTTGTTGAGTATTTTAGTCATGTCCGCATAGGTTTGGGGCTCTTTTCTTCTCGAGTCTAAGACGTTTACTACTCCCCGCTCAAGCTTAATCTCCAGAAGAACGTAGTGGAATCTGCACACACATGCATAACTCATCAATTACTTTACTATAACCTCGCTCGAGTAATTAGGGAAACCGAATATGCACACGACAGTAGCACTCACTGGGAGTTGTAAGGAAAGAGTATTAAATCTTTGTTTTGATTTTTGATCAACGATTGTAGCAAGTTCTCCTCGGCCTCTGCGGGGTGCTTTTTAACCAGAAATTCATTTATGATATTTGTGTTAACGAACCCAATATCATACATTTCTTGTTTTTTGCACTCGACGATCTTCAATCTGCATAATATAGTGAGAATAATTAATTATAAATACATGCAATGAAAGAGCCGAGCTATATATAGAGACTTAATGACAGAAATAGTACTTACAGAAAGTAGCAAAATACCATTAGTTTATCGAGGTCCGTTTGATTGAAGAACACGAAGAACTCATCAAATGGAACAGTCAACAGATCATTTGCAACGAGGTCGTGCTCCTCTTTAATATTCAGATACAAAGCATTCGTCCCCCCAGACTCTTTGCAGGTTTTCATGTACCAATTATGGAATCTTCGCATCATAGTTGTCAGAGATTTTTCATCTTTGACGAGAGGCTTCCCGTACTTGTATTTGTGTTCGTCCACCTCCAAGAAATCAGGAAGTTGATCGTCAGGCAGGTAATCTGCAAGATTGCCAAAACCAGCCACCGTCCCCGGAGCATTAGACACATTGAGCGGGGGGGGGGGGCACGATTGCTGTGCTTGTTCGCCGAGCTGGGCAATTTTTTCCCCGCTGCTCATTCTTTTAACCTTTTATCACTGACAGTACTTCCCGACCGCTGGGCTTCGAGATATGTCTGTTCAGTAATGCGCTGATAGTTGGTTCTCGGCGGAGACTTTGGTGGTTTCCTCAGGGCATTGATAGTGCACTTTGCTTTCACCGGATCTACCTTCTCCTCCGGAGGTGGATGTCTCTTTGCTTTCACCCCTTCAAAGAAGTCCTTCACGTGGGCCCGCACGGTCGTCTCGTTTTCCTCCTCGGTCCTCTCATACGGTAACTTCTCTAGAGGCTTGAGAGGTGGACCGTATATGTATTGCCTCCCGCCTCTGCTGGCTGCTGTACTGCTAGACGCCGGAGCAGACGGAGCGGTTGTGGCGCCTGTCTTCTTTCGTGCTTGCTTACGAGGCGGAGGAGAAGGACTACGACGCGCTGGAGCAGCCGGGGCGGCGGCGGGTCTCTTCCGCCCTTACTGGCGAGGCGGAGAAGGAGGAAGGTGCTGGCTGCTCGGGCGCGCCGGCGCAGGCGGAGAAGGAGGCGGACTGCCATCATGCGCCAGAGAAGGAGGAGGCTGCTGGTTGCTTGGGCACGCCGGCGTAGGCGGAGAAGGAGGCGGAGTGCCACCACGCGCCGGAGAAGGAGGAGGCTGATGGCTACTCGGGCGGGCCGGCGCAGGCGGAGTGCCGCCACGCGCCGGAGAAGGAGGCCCAGTGCCCTGATCGACACTCGCGGGAGGAGGAGGCGGAGTGCCCTGACTCGCCGGAGGAGGAGGAGGAGGCGGAGGCGTCCAGTTCGGAAGGCTGATGAGCTCCTTCCGCCATAGGCATGGAGTCTTCAGAGCAGAACCCAGCCTAGTCTCCCCTTCACCGGTAGGGTAGTCAAGCTGGAGGTCCTCAAATCCCTCCGTTATTTCGTCCACCATCACCCTGGCAAATCCTTCTGGAATCGGTCGGTAGTGAAAAGTTGCGACTTTTTCAGTAGGATAAACAGATCCAACAGCCGCCTTGACCTTTTCAAATTCATCCATCGCGTCATTAGGTGGAAATTTTGAGTCCCCGTGATAGCATCCACGGGATAGCTGGCAGGAGCTATCAAGACATGCTCCGGTTGAAGCAGCTCCATGGAAGCCACGCTGCTTCTCCGCTGAGATGGCGGGGTAGCTTCGGGGGAAGCTTCAGCAGGTCGTTTGTCGCGATCTGCTTCTCGTTCCTCTAGAACCATTACCCTTTCGTGCATCGCCTGCAGTTGGTTCTGCTCCAGTTTCTTCCTCTCGTGGGTTTTGTAAGCCCCTGCGTCCGGGAAACCAACCTTCCATGGAATGGAGCCTGGCATGCCTCGTGTCCGTCCAGGGTGCTCAGGATTCCCGAGGGCCATTGTGAGCTCGTCCTTCTCCCTGTCTGGAACGAACGTCCCTTGCTGCACTGCACGGATATACTGCCGAAGCCTTGTGACTGGTGTTTTCAGTTGCTCGTCCGTCCAACGACAGTCCCCTGTTACAGGGTCCAAGGTTCCGCCAGCCCCGAAGAACCAAGTCCGGCAACGGTCTGGCCATCTCATTGTCTCTGGTTCGATCCCTTTATCAAGTAGATCATTCTCAGCCTTGGACCACTTAGGCCGAGCTTGCAGGTAGCCACCTGACCCCATGCGATGTTTAAACTTCTACTTCGCAGCATTTTGCTTGTTTGTCGCTGACATCTTCTTACTCTTTTCCGATGTCGTGTAGGCCACAAATGCGGGCCAGTGATCTCTGATCTTCTCATATTTACCGATGAATTCTGTTATCTCTTCTTTGGCGACAAACCTTTTCAGCTCTTTACTCCACCTCCTGAATAGGCCTGCCATCTTCTTAAGAGCACAAGACTTGATTAATTGCTCTTTAACTGGTTTCTCCGGATCCTCCTCTGGCGGTAGGGTGAAATTTGCCTTCAGCTTAGTCCAAAGATCATCTTTCTACATATCATTGACATAAGACACCTGAGGGTCTCCCTCCTTAGGCTTATACCATTGGTGGATGCTAGTCGGGATCTTATCCCTAACTAGAACCCCGCACTGAGCAACAAATGCATTCTTTGTCCGGATGGGTTCAATCGGTTCACCGTCGTGCGCGATTGCTGTGATCTCAAACTTTTCATCCGAGCTCAACTTTTTCTTCGGGCCTCATCTCCATACCGAAGTTGTGCTCGATCCGGAGGGCTAGAAAAAGGAAGAAAGACGAGAGTTAATTAATATGTGTACATATACCAAAACAATGAATGCATCAATTAACTAGTCAGCACTGGCTTAACTAATATATATATACCTGGCCGGACTCGGTTCGGTCACCGGAGCAGTCAGCACGGTCTCCTTCTTGTACCTCCATTGGGTCATCACCAGAGCCATCATGAACATAGCCCTCTTCTTGTACCGGCATTAATGGGCCGGAGCCATCATGAACATAGCCCTCTTCTTCACCCAGTCCTTCCTGACCAACGACGTCGATGAAAAATGACTCAACGACATCAGTTCCTTCTGCGATTATCTCCCCCAACATCGCTTCTGTTACTTCGTCTCGGTAGTGCTCCATAGTTTCTGCAAATATTTACAACATGTCAATTATTATTCAAACATGCATTGTACAGATGGATATATATTAGTGGCAAACATAGAACTAGCTAGCTAATCACAATAAGGAATCATGTTAATTAGTGGCCTCGACGCTGCTTCTCTAGGGTTTGGGGTGGCCTAGACAACGCTTCAAGGGTTTGGGGTGGCCTCGACACAACGCTTCAAGGGTTTGGGGTGGCCTCGACTACAACACTCTTTTAACTTGGTAAATTTGGGTGGCGTCAAGAGAGTTTGTCGGGTACGGGAGCAGCGGGAGGGGGTAGGAGACCAACATCGGTTTTCTCTAGGGTTTGGGTGTCCTCGAGAGTTTTCGTCGAGCGAGAGGGCTTAGGGGGGGTATGTCGACGATGACAGAGGAGAAGATCGAAGAAAAAAATAGAAGAAAAAAAAGAGGAGAAGAAGAAAGGAATAGAGGAGAAGAAGAAAAAATAGAATTTTTCTATTTTTTCTTCTTCTCCTCTATTCCTTTGTTCTTCTCCTCTTCTTTTTCTTCTTTTTTCCTCTTCTTATTTTACTTTTACTTCGCTTTTAGTATCATAATTTCGTCTGGTACAAAGTTGGCATGGTATCGTCATAATAGTTGCGGTAGAAAGTCTTCACTTTTTCTTCGCTTGAGTCATTTGCTTATTGCGCCGTAACCATGGATAATATTCATTGTTTATCAGGATGCTGGGGTCAGCCTTGACTTTGAAGGGAGGAATTTCATGAAACTTTTCATAATCTTCAGACATGTCTGTCTTGCCCTCCACTCCCACGATGTCCCTTTTTCATGAAAGAACTATGTGGCGCTTTGGCTCATCGTATGATGTATTCGCTTCCTTATCTTTTCTTTTTCTCGGTCTGGTAGACATGTCCTTCACATAGATAACCTGTGCCACATCATTGGCTAGGACGAACCGTTCGTCAGTGTACACAAGATTTTTCAGATCCACTGTTGTCATTTCGTACTGTGGGTCTACCTGTACCCCGCATCCTGACAAATTGACCCATTTGCACTTAAACAAAGGAACCTTAAAATCATGTCCGTAGTGAAGTTCCCATATGTCCACTATGTAACCATAATACGTGTCCTTTCCCCTCTCAGTTGTTGCATGAAAGCGGACACCGCTGTTTTGGTTGGTGCTCTTTTTATCTTGGTCAATCGTGTAAAATGTATTCCCATTTATCTCGTATCCTTTCCAAATCGTAACAGTCGAAGATGGTCCCCTGGACAACAAGTACAGCTCATCACAAACAGTGTTGTCACCACTGAGACGTGTTTCCAACCAACTGCTGAAAGTCCTGATGTGTTCACGTGTAATCCAGTCGTCGCACTGCTCCGGGTGTTCGGAGCGCAGACTGTTCTTGTGTTCATCGACATACGGGGTCACCAAGGTAGAGTTCTGTAGAACTGTGTAGCGTGCTTGAGACCAAGAATATCCGTCCCTGCATATTATTGAGTCCCTTCCAAGTGTGCCTTTTCCAGTCAGTCTCCCCTCATACCGGGATTTAGGGAGACCTGTCTTCTTAAGGCCAGGACTGAAGTCAACAGAAAACCCGATGACATCCTTTGTTTGATGGCCCATGGAGATGCTTCCTTCTGGCCTAGCACGGTTACGGAAATATTTCTTTAGGACTCCCATGAACCTCTCAAATGGGTACATATTGTGTAGAAATACGGGGCCCAGAATGACAATCTCGTCGACTAGATGAACTAGGATGTGAGTCATGATATTGAAGAAGGATGGTGGGAACACCAGCTCGAAACTGACAAGACATTGCACCACATCACTCCTTAGCCTTGGTATGATTTCTAGATAGATCACCTTCTGAGAGATTGCATTGAGGAATGCAAATAGCTTCACAATGGCTAATCGGACGTTTTCCGGTAGAAACCCCCTCAATGCAACCGGAAGCAGTTGAGTCATAATCACGTGGCAGTCATGAGACTTTAGGTTCTGGAACTTTTTCTCTGCCATATTTATTATTCCCTTAATATTCGACGAGAAGCCAGTCGGGACCTTCATACTAAGCAGGCATTCAAAGAAGATTTCCTTCTCTTCTTTGGTAAGAGCATAGCTGGCAGGACCTTCATACTGCTTTGGAGGCATGCCGTCTTTTTCGTGCAAACGTTGTAGGTCCTCCAGTGCCTCAGCTGTATCTTTTGTCTTTCCATACACGCCCAAGAAGCCTAGCAGGTTCACGCAAAGGTTCTTCGTCACGTGCATCACGTCAATTGAAGAGCGGACCTCTAGGTCTTTCCAGTAGGGTAGGTCCCAAAATATAGATTTCTTCTTCCACATGGGTGCGTGTCCCCCAGCGTCATTCGGAACAGCTAGTGCGCCGGGACCCTTTCCAAAGATTATGTGTAAATCATTGACCATAGCAAGTACGTGATCATCGGTACGCATGGCGGGCTTCTTCCAGTGATCTGCCTCGCCTTTGAAATGCTTGCCTTTCTTTCGACATTGATGGTTGGTCGAAAGAAATCGATGATGGCCCAGGTACACATTCTTCCTACAGCTTCCCAGGTATATACTTTCGGTGTCAAGTAAACAGTGCGTGCATGCGTGGTATCCCTTGTTTGTCTGTCCTGAAAGGTTACTGAGAGCGGGCCAATCGTTGATGGTCACGAATAGCAACGCCTTTAGGTCAAATTCCTCCTGTTTGTGCTCATCCCACGTACGTACACCGTTTCCATTCCACAGCTGTAAAAGTTCTTCAACTAATGCCCTTAGGTACACATCAATGTGGTTGCCGGGTTGCTTAGGGCCTTGGATGAGAACTGGCATCATAATGAACTTCCGCTTCATGCACATCCAAGGAGGAAGGTTATACATACATAGAGTCACGGGCCAGGTGCTGTGATTGCTGCTCTGCTCCCCGAAAGGATTAATGCCATCCGCGCTTAAAGCAAACCATATGTTCCTTGGGTCACGTGCAAACTCAGCCCAGTACTTTCTCTTGATTTTTCTCCACTGCGACCCGTCAGCAGGTGCTCTCAACTTCCCGTCTCTCTTACGGTCCTCACTGTGCCATCGCATCAACTTGGCATGCTCTCTGTTTCTGAACAGACGTTTCAACCGTGGTATTATAGGAGCATACCACATCACCTTCGCAGGAACCCTCTTCCTGGGGGGGTCGTCGTCAACATCACCAGGGTCATCTCGTCTGATCTTATACCATAATGCACCGCATACCGGGCATGCATTCAGATCCTTGTACGCACCGCGGTAGAGGATGCAGTCATTAGGGCATGCATGTATCTTCTGCACCTCCAATCCTAGAGGGCATACGACCTTCTTTGCTGCGTATGTACTGCCGGGCAATTCGTTATCCTTTGGAAGCTTCTTCTTCAATATTTTCAGTAGCTTCTCAAATCCTTTGTCTGGCACAGCATTCTCTGCCTTCCACTGCATCAATTCCAATACGGTACCGAGATTTGTGTTGCCATCTTCGCAATTGGGTTACAACCCTTTTTTGTGATCCTCTAACATGCGATCGAACTTTAGCTTCTCCTTTTGACTTCCGCATTGCGTCCTTGCATCGACAATGACCCGGCGGAGATCATCATCATCGGGCACATCGTCTGGTTCCTCTTGATCTTCAGCAGCTTCGCCCGTTGCAGCAGCATTGTGCACATCGTCTGGTTCCTCTTGATGTTCAGTAACATCATCGTATTCAGGGGCACATAGTTGTCATCGTACTCTTCTTCTTCGCCGTCTTCCATCATAACCCCTATTTCTCCGTGCCTCGTCCAAACATTATAGTGTGGCATGAAACCCTTGTAAAGCAGGTGGGTGTGAAGGATTTTCCAGTCAGAGTAAGACTTCGTATTCCCACATATAGGGCATGGACAACACATAAAACCATTCTGCTTGTTTGCCTCAGCCACTTCGAGAAAATCATGCACGCCCTTAATGTACTCGGAGGTGCGTCTGTTACCGTACATCCATTGCCGGTTCATCTGCGTGCATTATATATAATTGAGTGTGTCAAAAATCATTACAGAACATCATGACTAGATAACTAAGTGACCAAATTAATAGAAGTTCATCATCACATTAAAACCAAAGTACATACATAGTTCTCATCTTCAAGCGAAAATCATTACAGAACAACATAAAGCTCTACAGAGCATCTAAATTAATTAAACCATACATTGAAACTATGTAAAACATTTCAATGCGAAAACAAATGTGATCATAATCGCAACCAAGGTAACAACTGATCCAACGACATAATGATACCAAGCCTAGGTATGAATGGCATATTTTCTAATCTTTCTAATCTTCAAGCGCATTGCATCCATCTTGATCTTGTGACCATCGACGACATCCGCAACATGCAACTCCAATATTATCTTCTCCTCCTCAATTTTTCTTATTTTTTCCTTCAAGAATTTTTTTTCTTCTTCAACTAAATTTAACCTCTCGACAATAGGGTCGGTTGGAATTTCCGGTTCAACAACCTCCTAGATAAATAAAATCTATGTCATGTTGGTCGGCATAATTTTCATAAACAATAAATGAACCAATAGTTATGAAAAGATAATATATACCACATCCGAATCATAGACAGGACGAGGGCCGACGGGGGCGGATACCTAAACCATCGCACTATATAAGATGCAATAATAAAAGTAAGAAAATAATACAAGTATCTATCTAAACATACAAGTAAGAATATTTTTCCTTTCAGAAAGAAGATAAGAACAAGAGGCTCACCACGGTGGTGCCGGCGATGAGATCGGCGCGGGTGATCGACGACGGTGAAGACGGGTACGAGGCGTGACAGACCACTAAACCTAGACAAATATTGAGGAAAATGGAGCTTGGAGGTTGAGCTTGGAGAGGATAAAGCTTAAGTAGTGTGGCTCGGGCATTCCATCGAACACCTTGTGTGCATAGGAGGTGAGCTAGAGCACCACCAAGCCCCCTCCCCCTCGACTGCCAGAAAAAACAGAGCAGTGTGCTCTGCTCTTACGCGAGGGGGTATATATAGGCACCTCATTGGTCCCGGTTGGTGGCTTGAACCGGGACTAAAGGGCGGCCTTTGGTCCGGTTCGTGGCTCCAACCGGGACCAATGGTGGTGGGCCAGGAGCGAGGCCCATTGGTCCCGGTTCGTCCCACCAACCGGGACCAAAAGGTCCAGACGAACCGGGATCAATGGCCCACGTGGCCCGGCCGGCCCCCGAGGCTCACGAACCGGGTCCAATGCCACCATTGGTTCTGGTTCTGGATTGAACCGGGACTAATGGACTGACCCGGCCTGGACTAATGCCCCCTTTTCTACTAGTGGCACCTCTCAACTTTTGAGAGCAAGCCATGTGACTCTTTTCTTCAGCAATACGATTGTCGAAAGGGCAAATACCCTATCTATGGCAGGTCATCATACATCGTTCTTCAAAACCACAATGGATGATGATATCTCACATGCTTCGTGTGTAGGATAGGCATCGAATATACGTCCATTTTTCACCATGAAAATTAAGAAGACCCTTTGAGATGAAAATTGCCAAATAAATATTTTGAGACATGTTTGTTGCAAAGAAATAATCCGAGAAAGGGCACAACCAAATATTAATTGATAAAGTGAGTGGGTTGTATTTTCTCAAAGGAGACCATAGCATCTAATTGTTTGGAAAAGAGTTGTAGATCTGGACTTGACTTTTTTTAATAGTGTGTATATCACGAATTATTGAAAAATAAAGTCTCGTAATATTTAAGTTCCACTTTTTTTGGAAATACCCATGAAATTCCACTTTTTTATAATCCAAAATGAGTAGATGACACACTTGATTATGTGTTGTTGAAAGAAATTACATCGGTGTGCATTTGGTTGGTCGAAGTGTGTCGCTGCATGCTATCACACCGAAGAAGTTCAACCTGTGGTACTAGTTCCTTCGATATCAACCTAAAATATCGCGTGTGTTCTGCATGTTTCCTGCTCCCAATAGTTGTATGAGAGTAGGGTGCCAAAACTCAATAGCTCTGAAGCATGAACATGGCACACTCTATTTATAGTCTTACGTAATGGTATTCTTTAATGGCTATGCTCATTATAGATGTAGGATGAATGATATTGTAAGCTTCGTGTAGCATGGCAAGAACAAAGTCGACCGGTGTTGTACAACAAATGTTAGTCGTGGAGGCTGTTGTCGCTGAGAATGTTCATCTTGATACAAAAAACAATCAACATCAATGATTGTAGTATCCAATGCATCTAACTCAATGATTGAAGTAGAGAAAAAAGATTGATGTGTTTGCATGGTTGGTGCTAGATGTTGTTCTACTCTTTTTTACCATCAAGTGGGGTCACTCTGCCCCTCAAGAAAGGTGGTGGTTGGAGGCGTCAAGGTGGCACGTCAAGTCATGGCATAGTCCAATACCTATCTTTCTACTATTCTCAAGCTATCTCTTCTCTTCTTCCTTGTTTTTGCATTTTTTGAAGCATGGAGATAAAACTCAATTCACAGTCCTTTGTAATTTTGTATTGTGTTGTTTTAGTTTATAATAGGTATAAAATAAATGATTGAATAACTCAATGAGCATGTAGAAAACAAAGTCCATCAGTGGTGGTGTATAAGCTGAAGTGGAAATTCCTCTTAGTCTTCAGGAAATACGATGGAAGTGTAATGGAATCCATGTTAAGCCAGGAATACAAGGCGGCAGTTACAAAAAATTGTTCATAACCATGCAATACATTTTCCTTTAAGCTGTTAGCAATGACATAATTGACGATGAGGCCTAGAATTCAACAATTTTATAGAATCATAATTCACGAGACATGCCACTGACACCACACTATCAATTCCTTAAAGTAACCAATTCCTACTAACAAACAAACTATTTCAAATAAAGTTAGTTGTGGAAATTCCAAAATTACCTTGAACAAAATTACATTACTTTGGAGAAATCCAATGAAATACCAAACTACTCTAATCCAGAAGAATATGTTTTCATTGCTAGGTGAGAAAACCCTCACACTGATAATAAGTTGAGCATCGATGGAAAAAAAATTAACAACACTCAAAAAGTTGTATCAGTGACCACAGGATCACCCGTCATGAAATCTAGTCCTCAGTAACCACGGGATCACAAAAAGTGGAACCCTTTGAAGTGACGGGCTGCCTCTCTAGTGCTATGATGAAGTATCTACCCCTAAAACACCATCTCCTTTTGTTGTATCAGTTACTAGATTGATAAAGGAGAACAAGTCAGAGTATATCACTATAGTCTTAACAACATTTTATTGGGTTGAAGGTGACATTGCGTTGCGTCGAAATGTCATATTGTTCAACACCACATGTGCAAATTGATCCAAGGGCGCCCTTCCCAATAACTCCTATTCTCAAGCTACTTTATTTTCTTTTAATTTCTTGCAATATTCTTTCAAACGCTGGTTGTACGAGAGGTGTTGAACCTTGGTGATACAAAGTATATGGAGAGAACTGTTGCCGGGTGATGGCCTATAATATGTTAGTCATGCAAGGCTTGGTTGCTGATGAATTTATTTCATACTAATTTTCTGAGATATTTTAACTCAGAAAACTCATGTTTTGTACCATGCATGTGGAGAAAGAAAGAGAGAGAGAGAGAGATAGATCGATAGAGAGAGAGAGAGAGAGAGGCAAGTTTTTGTATGAGAAACAAAGTATAGACAACCACAAACGCGTACGTACGCTCACCCATATGAAAGCACACACTAACACCCTACCCATGTGAGCACCTCTAAAAGACTGAGCTGGTGGGTCTAGAGATTGATTAAGCTACCACTGATGCATCACTATCGATGCAGCGCCGCCTCACATTAAAAGAGTATTCTGCCTTTATGAGACACCAAAGCATCAACCATGTAGTTTGATCCTTGGTGGTTCTTATGAAATGCTGAATTTATTTCTTAATACATGCTACTCATATTATAGTAAAAATGAAAACTCATATTTTATATTTCTTAATACATGATATTCTACATTGTGCTTTTTTATTTCATTGTTCCTATGACTGTAATAGCACACATAATAGAAAAGTAACTAATGAGTAGATAATGCAAATTAGGAGAGGGCAATGCTAATATTATTGACTAGACACGTTATCTTATTGAGAACATCTTGATTGAATCATGATTTTTAATTTGTTAGTTTAAAATAAAGAATGACAAAAGCATAAGTTGGAATAGTGTCACTTGAAAATGCATTTTATAAAATGGTATCTATTGTTGACTATGTGTTGCCTTTCATTCCATTTAAGTTTGCTATTTTTTTTGCTTTAGCACCATGATTCAAAAACATTATCTTTCTTATCTTGATCCGAAAATTTGCTAGGACACTCAATTAGTATTTATTGATCTCGAGTAATCATTACATGGATAGAAATGGGATCATAAGGTTGCCCTAACCAAATATTTTGGCCTTGATTAAAAGACATGGAGTACCAAGCTGGACGAGCTTCAAAATTTGAGCTTCTACTCTCATGGACACAATTACACTTGATAAACATCGACTTCCAAGCCTCTATCTCCTTGGTTATTACAAGCTTCTGGGATTTGGAGGTGAGGGTTCCTTTACGACGAGATCTACAAACCCAATGTTTAAATCGGACTTCACTCAAGGGAAAACGAGGCACACTTAACAATAGAGAAAAAAGGAAGGCTAATGCACAATTATTAAGTACCATCCAACGGAAAGCAAACAAAGTTAATCTTTTCGGAGTCCAAAGTAAATATTTGGATTCAACAAGAGAAAAAGTAAGCGCGATAATGAAGCAATATTTGCAACTCGATGCTTCCATGGCGATATTTTCACATATTTCTCCTTTAATGTACGGGGACCAGAGTGAATAAATTTTGAAAGTGGAAAATCACATATCTTATCTCCCGTTGCAACACATGGGCATGTATGCTAGTATAGCCTATTTGGCAGGCGACCCAACAATATACCGCTCATAACGACTCTTATGCAAACATCACCGACACCGAGCCGGTAGTAGACCGGCCTAGTAAACACGTGACCTCGTTACTCTGACGTTACGCGATTTTTAATACTTTTTATAAATATAGAAAAAATAAATTAGTAAATTTTCTATAATTTATCATCTCCTATTAAATGCAGTATAATTAATGTTCGCTGAACTTTTAATAATAGTTTGTACCATTTAAAAAACTGTATGTGAAAATTTAAAAATGATCGCACATTTTAAGAAAAATATATGTGACATTTTAATAAAATGTTATATAATTTAAAGAAAGTATCATACCATTAAAGAAAATGTAAGTTATATTTAGAAATATGTTCGCCCATTTCAAAAAAAATTATGTCGTATTCAAAAAAAAAGTTTGTTCTGTGTAAAAAATGTTCGTATAGTTTAAACCAATGATTTTAACTATAAAAAACCCTTGTGTCAACTTGAAATATATTTAACACTCAGATTAAAAGATTAAAAAAGTACACAGAACAATAGACTGGAGGTCGACCGTACGCTTCATGTGACAACGAAGTACTACATCCCCTCAACCAAAAACAAAAAGACAAAAAGGAATACTACATGGAGTCGTTCCTGGACATGTATCACATACTTCCTTCGTCCCATAATATAAGAACGTTGTTGGGATGGAGGGAGTATATTCTATTTTTTAGAACAATAGACGCGAAGGTCGAACGTACAATCCTCATGTCGAAGGAAATACTACATCTCCTAAAAAAGACAAGGAAATACTACGTGGAGTCATTCCTGGATGTATCATGTGTATTATATTTATGGGTGTATCACGAGAATTTGTATGGATACGTGGTGTGCGGATCAAAAGGATACCTGGAGATCAACTGGAATTCTACTCGCATGCAACTCTTGCATGCACACATGCGAACTAGGACGTGCATACATGGTCACGTCTATACTTGCACCGCAAAGCCTAGCAGATGTTATGATTTTTTTTATGTTAAAAAAAAGATGTTATGATTTTTTTGGCAAAAGTCCAGCAATAAAAAGACAGGCACATGAAAAAACATATTTTGAGAAAATAAGGTATAACCAACACATCATAATATCCCAACACCTTAGCTACTGGGCGGCACAATACAGTGGCGATGACGTACATTAAACAGAAAATGAAAGCGACGGACTAAGATAAAGACCTATATTAGGTGAATTATAAGAAAACTTCCTATTAGGTGAATAGAAAATAAAATTTATATTTATTCATATATTTGTTTGCGGGTGATACTTATTCATAAATTTAGCCTAATGAATGATATTAAGTCCATAAATAACAAAGTTATCGATGAAGTGAAAAGTCACTTCAAATTTAGAGCAAATTGGTAGTAAGTCTTTCTTTTAGTAAAATTGTGAAAATCATTCAAAAGATCAACACTATAAAAAGAGTGAGTGAGGGTGGATGTTTTAATAATTTTCGATCAATATGCACTCATAATTACATTGCCTAAGATGTGATTCACACATATTTGACATCGAGATTGAAAATATGAGAAAAATCAGCTGCAATACTGAAAGGAATAGAAGATGCCAAGGTAAGGTTGAACTATGTTTACGTTTTATCCTTGATGAACATGTGTTAAAATAATATAAATTCAACTAAAAATTTGAGAGCTGAGTAGTAGAAGAGAAAAATTATGATATTTGTACGAACCTAGAAATTTTTGCATTACATTCAGTATACCACACGTCATGTTATCTCAAAAAATACATTTTGCCCCATCTTGCATACTGAGGGAGAATAGTATATATTGGATATTTACATCATGCGTGTGATGAAGTGACAAATTTATATGGATTTTATTTTCACTCGAAGATCGGTTTGCCACATTAATGAAGAAAATGGAGTAATCTTAACAAAATACATATCATATAAAAAGAGGAGAAAACATTTGAGTTACAGCTAAAAGAATAATATTTCTAACAAAATGTGAGGATAAACTGCAGAGTATGCTCAAATTGCCTAACACATATATTGTAAATACGAAATCTTATGCAAAAATAAATGAATTATAACTAACATGCATGGGTCGATGATTTGGCAGTGCTGCATGTACACAAAATAATTATGACTTACATGCATGATTTGATTATATGGCATGGTTGCATGCCCAACAAAAAAATAGGTACTGGTTTGAAGCTATTTAGGAATAAGGGCTATATAGACATCTTTCCCAAAATAGTGGATAAGTTGTATCAAGGTAAATACCAGAATTGCCATGAAGCTGTAAACATCAATGTCACTTGACGATTTACCCTGTAATGTGTTTCTGAAAACCAAAATGATCCACTGAGTAATTAACTACAAGCCAAATTGCCTTGATCACCATCTAGCCATGAAACTTGAGTATTGAAATACTTAAGATCTTGAACTAAGATAGATTCACGTAAATAAGCATACAAATATTATGCTTCTAATTTCCATAAGTCACCGCACAAAAAGAGGTTCATTACAAAAAACAACACATGTTGAAAATGACATAATGCTATTCCGGAATAATAAACAAGTAATATTCTAGCCGCGCAAAAGCGCGGGCCACCCCGCTAGTTTTCTTAAAAAAATCATGAACCTTTTCAAATTCCTGAATCATGAACTTATAAATTTTGGTGAACCTTTTCAAATTCACGTAACTTTGCAAATCCCTGATTTTGTTTTGAGTTCGCAATCTTTTTTTTAATTTTGAACATTTTCTTACTTAGAATTATTTTTTATTTTACTTTTTTTCAAATTTGCAAATTTTTTAAAGTCAGTTGTCAATGTGATCAATGTCAAAGTCAAATTCCATGATAAAAAATTTGGCAGTTGGGTTTTCCTGAAACGATAGACGCCTTTTTTTACTGTAGCGAGCGAACGAAAAAAAAGAAAGTGATGAAACAGGCGCTGGCGCTACATGCGCCAGCCCATACAGTCTTCTTTAGTCGCTGTAGCAGAAAAACGACACTAGAAGTGTAGTACAGGAACTCTCGAGCAAGGACTCGAAAATTAGATTAGTAGTACTCACACCTCGTTTACCCCTCTCCGGACCAACCCTATTGCTAATATACGCTAATATATTTTGAACATGTGTTACAAAAAACATACACTAATATACTTTGAACATGTGTTACACCCCGTCCAGCAAAGATGAACCAAGCACATTGATAACTCCAGTCACTACGATGACGCATGGACCATGATTTACCACTGTAACTTAGGACGATGGTTGTGCGGGCCTCCAAGAGGCAATATTGTGAGAAACAGAATGCAAAAGCGACAAAAGAATAACAAAAAAAATATTTACAATGATTTATTATGTATTTAACTTGAGACCTCGACATAAAAATGATTGTGACAAAGGATAGTTGCCAAACAGAGTGGCGGTTTCACAAGAGAGAGCAAGCGACTGATGGTGAGTCTTTACAAGGCTCAATAGTTGATTTTTTAATTTTCTTTCTACGAGATCTATCTTTGAATTAAGGACACACAAACATATCGGGAATATCCTCCAAAGGTGGGCTTCTCCGTGCAAATTTTGCAATGCAACTTGTCTGTGGTATTTTATTGATGTAACTCTTTATTTTCATTTGTACACAGAAAACATGTAATATGTGTGATGCTCAGGCTTAGCGTATTCTCCTGAAGGACAAACCCAGTTCATAGAAGCTCCCAGGGAAGGTGGGGTCTAGGGAGGTATAGGAACCTAGTCTTACCCCTGTGAAGTGCAATGCAGAAAGGTTGGTTCGAAACCAGGACATCTTGGCACAAGCGGGGAGGACTTCACCACTGCAGCTGGTTGAGCTTAATTCTCCTATTCGTAAAAAAAATTGTGTTGCGGAAAACCTGCAAGTTCTACCAATTTGAGACATTCCATCTAAGGCAACAACAAAACATGAAGAGCACTAATTGTTCATCTTCATAATAACTCAACTCATGTTACACCTAGTCACCTAGCTAGATGTGGACCGAGTAGTGGGTGGCGATGTTGTGACTGCATGCATCACAAAAGCTTGAGAAATTGGGACAAGGATAATCTAATCTCGAGCACAAATAGACCCGCATGAACAAAAAAAATCAGAAAATAGTAAACAAAATAAAAAATTGGAATATTTTGTGAGTGAACATCAACAATTTATTCTTAACATCCTGCAAAAATTTTCACCTTGAAATGACATCCTGGGAGGCATGTAGAGGAAAAAAAATTTCGAGTATCGAAAAGATGCAATTTTTAGCACACATTTTGGTTTTTTTGGAACACACCTCTACAAATGTCTTTTCGTGGTGATTTTTGCCAGAATGTTGGAAAGCTTGTTGACATCCACAAAAAAAATCAGATTGTTTTGATTTTCTTTTATAATTTTTCGTAATTTACTCTCCATAAAGGTGTGTTTATGCTTGAGATTAGAGTAACACTTTCGTGGAAGAAAAAATTATATGGCGGTGGATAACATGGCATCCAATGACCGACAGGACGTGTGGCTAGTTGGAGAACACTACCGCGGAGGACAAACCACATTTACTTTATTTTTTTTAGAAAGGAAGGATCACCCCGGCCTTTGCATCATTACGATGCACGCATCCGTATTTTATTAAAGTTTAAGGGTATAATCTCCATCATTAGTAGTACTAAACAGATAAAGACAAGCTATAACCGGCACAAATAAGAAAAAATGCCTTTTGTTGTACCGCCGTCCAAACTGGTTGTACGTATCCCGTGCTACCATCTTCAATTGGTGGTAGCTAGAGACCATAAGCTCCCGCGTTTCTGCATGTTACAATCTTGACCACACACAATTCCATCATGTGCGCCAATGACACATAACTGGGTGTGCACTAACAACACTAAAGGATGCGGAGGAGGATGTGGTAGTAAAGGCAACATATGCTTCAACAGACGGTTGAAGCCATATCCCCAACCCGATGATCCTGTTGTCATCAGATGTGGTATGACGTCGTTTGAGTGCAGAACGGGAGTCTGTGCTTTTTCCTCCTCTCATCAAAAAAGTTCCTTTCCTAAAACCTCGTATTCTCAAGGTAATATCCCTTTTCTTTATTCCATTTCAATTGTTCTTTCATGCATTGCTTTTGCAAACAATTGGGGCATGAGATTGAAGTGTTAAACCTTGAGGACTACGAGCTTTGGACACAAAACTGTTGATAGGTGGTAAATGTCTTCTTGCATAGTTTCTGGTCATAGTTGGTGTAAGAAAGAAATATGTTGAAATGACTGCTCGAACATGGAGAGCACACGCGTGATACGCGGTGTTTTTAAATAGTTAATCGTGAAGGGTGTGGTTGGTGAAAATATTTACATCTAATCAACTTCTTGATATATTTTTCGTGGAATGGTTTCATATCAAATGTATGTGATTCTTTTGAGAGAGAGAGAGAGAGAGACAGACAGAGAGAGAGAGAGAGAGAGCAAATATTGTGTGCACTTGTGTGTGAATAGAGTATGCATGTATGCTGGACCATATCAGTTGAAACCATTAAACTGGGGCATATCACATCCTTCAAAAAGTAAAATAAATAAATAATCTCTTATGTACTCCCTCCATTGCACCATGTAGTGCACCCGCGTTTTCCCGAGATATAAGCTTGACCGTAGATTTACCAACGAGACCGAATGCGGCGGGAGCAAAAAATATATCACTGAATTCGTATTTTCGATACAAATTCAATGGTATAATTTTTGCTCCAGCCGCAGTCAGTCTCATTGGCAAAATTTATGGTCAAATTTAGATATTGAGAAACACGGGCGCACTATATTATGTAATGAAGGGAGTACTAAATATGTCTTGAGTAGATGTGTAGACATATTGACGTGGTGCACATAGGCTGAAAAATAGTGTTAGCGCTTGCTCACGCGGCACATTTGGCGAGATGTGAGGCTGCATGTTGAGTAAATTATAGGTAGTGGGGAGCACGTGCTTAGATATACCCCCTCTGTAACTTATATTAAGTTACAGAGGTAGTATAAGATAAGATTTGTAATTTGAGTAGTCTACGAGCAATATTTTTGTAACATGATAGGAGAGTTGCTATTATGTCACTAAAGAGGAAGTAACGGCTTTGCCTTTTCAACAATACGACATAAATCGGAAAACAATGTTTGGTAAGAGGTAAATTAGTAACCACAACAAATAGGTGCAAAACACTTGTTAGTTTTCAACAATACAACAATACGCAACCAGTGTAGAAATTTGGCAATATGTCGCCGCTGCGCTAACAAAACTCTCCAAAGCTTAAACTAGACAAATCAAGACCAAATGCAAGCAAAACAGCAGCTGGTGATGGCGGCAATACGTGGGGGGCGCATGGTAGCAGGGAAATGGACAGTGCGCAACGAGGGGACCAAGGATGCAGCAGACTAGGCTCTTTTGATGTCCTCCAGGTTGGGGCTATACCTAGGAACACTAGCACGAGGTAGAAGAAGAGCACACACTGATTTTTGGCACGCATGCGCACACTTGTTCCCTTTTCACTGTCTCTCTTCTCTACAATCCAAATGAACTAAATTACAACGGCTTAAGTAGCCGGACCAAAACACAGCTACCACCGCTTTCCACTACCTAGCGTGCGCAGCACACGCACGTACATATACTCGTGGTCAAGCCACTAACGGCTTGATTCACACAACTCGACCAAAGCAGGATTGTATGGATCCTTATCTTAGCTGACTACTCCGGCTACATCCTGGTCTGAAAGCTGTCGTGCATTCTTGGTGGACCCTACCTCAGCTTTCGCTTCACCTGTCTCACCACCACGGAGCGTCTCTAACAACCATCACGAATTCACAATCATTTCCGGCGCCCTGGAGGCGAGAGTCTCGTCACCTAGCTCCCATGCGGTAAATTAGGAGTGGGCAGAGAGGTTGAAGCCCCAAGCACAACGTGAGCATGAAGGTGGCTCACGGACATGGTGATGAAGGTGGCCAGTGCATCCGGGAGGCCGGAGTGCCTCGCTGCGGATCAGACGGGCCTGTGGTGGCTGGAGGCGGCATATTATCACTCATGGTCATCTCAACGTGTAGTACATTCTGCATCATCTTCTTGATAAACCAAGGGCACCCTTCCTGACGTCTCCTATTCGTACTCTAACATCTTTTTTGTTTTCTTTTTTGCATCACTCTTTCCGGCCGTTGTTGTATGAGCGACATATCATGGACCTCAATATCATTGAGGCATGGATTGAACCAACTCAATAGGCAGTGGTGGTGTAAATTATTGGCCATAGTGTAGGGTGTCATTCCTGAAGATATTTATCAGTGATCCTGTCTAGCGAGTTATGTTTGCACATGAGGGACGGCACATGTGGCTGTTTATATGGTTCCTAATATGTGTGTGCGTACAC
Source organism: Triticum aestivum (assembly GCF_018294505.1). NCBI lineage: Eukaryota > Viridiplantae > Streptophyta > Magnoliopsida > Poales > Poaceae > Triticum > Triticum aestivum. Next base: position 730,529,866 of record NC_057803.1, on the reverse strand, counting down.
TCTAGTAGCCAGTAGGTACCGAAGATGAAACTACGTGCTGCCTGCATCATGGACTCTGACAGCTCTAATGATGCCTCCATTGATGCCGTCCTCCTCCCTCATGTGCTCCAGGTGCCCGTCCGACAGAATCTATATACAACGTGTATCAAAGCTGGCCATTGAGACATTGATCAGCTTTGCATGGGTCCACAGCTCACGTATGCCGGCTGAGCGCTAGCACACATCCATCAGCAGCGCTAGCACAAATCCATTAGGAGCACCTCACCTACTTACCTACAGCAGGCCAATACCACGATTGCAGTGTGAAGCCTAGCCCAGTGTGTATTTGCGTAGCCCAACAATCTCGACTGGCCATGTTGTTATTTGCGCTGTGTAGTATTAGATGTGTGCTTCAGAGATTTACTTTTAGAAGTTTTATTTAAAGAGCCAATGATCCATATTCATTAAGAGGTGACTGCCAAGCATCGGTGGCTAATCGTCGGCACGGGTCAACCGCCCAGCCAACCATCAATGTACCAGATTCAATCTAATTTGCACTGCTCGATCCCCTTGTAAGAGGACCACACTATCACTTCCATGGCAACCTGCCCATGTCTCCCTGTAGCGCCTGCAATGACCCCGTATGTTGCAATGTAGCATCCCTGCTTCATGTGCCACGCGCACAGGCCAGCTTGCAGCATCTGCATCTGCTGCCCCCAGGTTACAGCAGTCATGTAGCATCGTAACCCTTTCTGGTGCATCGACTTGGAGCTCAGTTACCTTACGGTCGTGGTACATCGTCATCGGTGGCGAGCAGTCAAGCACTACAAATCTATTGTAAAGATAGTGTTTTGGGGTGCATGTGGTGGGACTTAAGCAAGGGGATACTGCCCATCTTGAAAGATTTAAGAAGGATAAAAAAGATATGCATAACATTAAGCGTGGAAACTCCACACGGATGTTGTTTATGCATTGTACTCCTTTCTACCAAGTATGCATTGTACTCCTTTCTACCAAGTAAAACATTCATCAATAACGAGTTGTTTATGAAATCAAGTCCATCACTTGAAGTCCTTCGTGTACTCACTATGGATATTCACTTTGAAGCTTTAATGCCCAAGGAAAACAAAATAGCTTTATTTCTTTCCTTTTTCCTTCATATGTGCCTTTTTTGAGGTAAACTTGCAGTAGGTAATTCATCTACTATATTAAAATGATTTAATATATTTTTTAATCTCCACTTATTACCTGCCATACATTTGGAGTGTGGATGTACGCTTTCAAAATGACATGATGTAGACAAAGTAAACCAAAGCAATATGAATAAATCCCATCTTTTTATTTTCAATGGCAACAATACAAATACGTGTCATCCCCCTTTTAGTCACTGGGGATGAGCACCGCAAGATTGAACCATCACAAAGCACTTCTCCCATTGCAACAAAAATCATTCTAGTTGGCCAAACTAAACAGATAGATCGGAGAGAAATAAAATGCTATAATAATCATGCACAAAAGAATTCAGAGAAGACTCAGTTAATATTCATGAATAATCTGATCATATACCCACAATTCATCGGATCCAAACAAACACACCAGAAAAGAAGATTACACCGAATAGAACTCCAAGAAGATCGAGGAGAACATTGTATTGAAGATCAAAGAGAGAGAAGAAGCCATCTAGCTCGTAGCTATGGACTTGTAGGTCTATGGTGAACTACTCACGAATCATCGGAATGCAATAAGGATGATGTAGAAGCCCTCCATGATCGATTCCCCCTCCGATAGAGTACTGGAAAAGGCCTCCAGATGGGACCACGGAAGAACAGAAACTTGTGGCGGCGGAAAAGTGTTTGGGGTGGCTCTCTATTGGTTTCCCGATTTTAGAGAATTTATAGAGGTGGAATTAGGTCAGACGGAGCCACATGGGGCACACAAGGCATCCAGGTGTGCCTACCCCCTTATGCGTGCCCTATTGCGTTGTCGTCTCCTCGCTTATCATCTGGTCTCCTCCCGAAGCTTCTAGGGTCTCTCTTGTCCAGAAAAAAAGTCAAAAAATTTCATAGCATTTGGACTCCGTTTGCTACTGATTTCCCGGAAAACCAAAAACAAGCATAAATCAGCAACTGGCACTTGGCACTGGATTAATAGGTTAGTCCCACAAAATGATATAAAATAACACAAACAGTTATACAAAACATCCAAGATTGATAATATAATAGCGTGAAACAATCAAAGATTATAGATACATTGAAAACGTATTAGTGTTCAAGTTCCAAAAGATAGAGAAAGGGAGAGATGCAGAGAGACCTAGACGGAGAGAGAGAGAGAGATAGCCATCTAGCTACTAACATGCACGCTAATATTCTAATGGAGCTACTCACACAAGGTCATGGAAGCAGGAAGCTTGATGAAGAAGTCTGTCACAATTGATTCCCTCTCCGGCAGAACTTCAAAACAGACCTCCAAATTGGATCTTCATGAAACGGGTACTTGTGGCAGCAAAAAAATTCTTCTAAAAATATGGCGAAGAGTTTCGGTATTTACAGGATTTTATGGGGGTGGAATGGTCGAATGGCAGAGCAGATAGACCCAAATACATATTGAACATATCTATAATTTATGAAGTATTCATGTTATGTTTACATCTTTTATTAATGGTTTTTGAGCACTTTTATATTATATTTCTGGAAGGTCAAAACACCAAGGCGATTTGATATGATTTTTCGTGAAATATATAGGATTTTTACGTGACAGAATGAATGTAAAATAGTGCCCGAAAGCCCCAATGCACAGGTGGCATGCCCACCCCTCAAGCCGCACCATGTGCCTATATGGGCAGCCCTTAAGTCGGTTGGAGCCCTTCATTCGCCACAACAATGCAATTTTTTGGAGGAAAATCACCTCAAAATTCTAGCCAGATCCGAGGTACGAATCTCTGGCTGCGAAAGAAACGGTGAAATGCTAGAAAACAACATAGAAACAAAGAAGATAATAGAGAGAGATCTCCAATCATAGAGGGGTCTCTTGCCTCTCCACGCGTCATGGATGCCAAGGACTATAGGAGATAACCTTTTCCCATCTAGTGGGGGGGGGGGGGGTGGAAGCCTGTCTCCCCTTCTCTTGCGGTGGTGCCAGAGTGCCGCCGGGGAACCATCGCCATGGTGATCGTCTTCGTCAACATCATCGTCTTCATCATCTTCCTCCTCTATTTTCAGCGTTCCACTCTCCCGCAACCCACTATAATCCCATACTTGAACATGGTGTTTTGGTGCTATAAATTATTATCCAATAATTTGTGCCATCGCTGTTGTGCTTGAGTAGATTATTGTGCTCACATGGGTTAATTCATGAATTGCTATGATTGGTTTAAATTGCTGGTGTTATGTCACTGTCCTTTGGTGCCCCATCATATGAGCGTGCATGTGGTTCACACAATAGGGGTAGTTGTATGCTGATAGGACTATGCATTGTTGTGCGAGAGCTACAGAAACTTCTTCCTACCATAAAAATTGATACATACGGATTGAAGAGCGACCAATTTATCTTAACACTATGGTTGGGTTTTACATTAATGAAATTTTTATTGGTTGTGGATGCTTGTTAATAGTTTTAATCATAAGCGCATAGAATTCTAAGTAAAGGATGCCATGCTAGTACGGGTCTCTCCCAAATAAAAAACTGGCATCGGTCTAATAACTTAGCTAATTGCTTAGAGAAAGTTACACACATCATACCACGATTATTCCCCACTCGCTATTTTTATTCTATTGTAATATATTATATCTTGTTAGGAAGCACCTACTTTTATGTTTATGTTCTTCGTTATCTTGGAAAGCTACCCTTGATACCCACTTTGTAGTTATATTTCTCGTTTCTATCTAAAACCAATCTACTATGAAATTTCCAAACTGGAAAACATCTTATCTATCGAAGAACCGGTATTATCTTTGTTCGGTCAGGTGCCATGCTCCTCCGTAGAGAAGACTAATCTTTCTGGTGGTGGTGCATTATGGTGAAACCTCAAAATACATCTATCTATCTATTATATAATTAAAACAGAAATCAAACAAGCCATCATGTTAGTCCACATAGATTAAATTATCTTGACCGTAAATTTTAGAGATTAACAGTTGAGATTTAAAAGATTAACGTTACATGAATATATTGTTGTATCAGGTACAAATTGTTTTTTTCTCAACACGTCATGTACGACACGTCTTTCTTCCAACTGATATGGCTTTCTTCTCGAAAAAATCTGCATCCCAAATTAAAAAAACTGGCAGATATTGTCAAACATAAGCTAGCATTGCGATATACGGCGGCCAACGTGTCCGAGCGGCCGCAAAGAAATAAGAGTCTCAATAGAATACAAGTATCCACATAATGAGGACTCATAACGTGGTCCATGGAAAAGTAAACGTGTTAGGAAAAGAAAAAGTTTGTACTATATGAAAGGTAGAAAGAGCCCCTCAAAAAAAAAGGTAGAAAGAGGACAGGTCCGGTCAGACTACCTCACGCTTCCAAAGAAAACGAGTACAGGTAAGATCATGCAAAAAAGAAGAAAAACTGACTACATTGGATGCGCTGACATCTTGATGGCACTGTGGGTAACATATATAATGACCAAAAATATCATATGAATTTTTACTCCGGTCACTACACAAGTTCAAAATGAAATGGAAAATAGCCAGTGTTTTTTAGATTAAAAGGAGAAAATATTAGTTTGTCAGATCGACTCTGTACACTGACAGTGTTAAACCTTTTTTTTTACATTAACAGCGAACTTAAACTGTTTTTCCATAAAATCTACCAGCCGGAAGCCAATGTTCACTTTTTTTCAGCGTGGTTTTTGATGGAGGCATATTTGACCTGAAGATTGTGGTTAGCATTTAATGGGCGCTATGTGCCATGTATAGGAGCTACCATATCATCTAAAGGAAGTAACATGGTGTTCTGACAACAATAATGAGAGCCCTAAGCATAAATTATATCAAGTATGTGATCATCTATTTAGGCTTGCTACACAATACAACCGGATGCAAACGCCGTGCATGGACATAATCAGAAAATACACAAGTTGCGACCAGAGTTATGGAGGGCACGGTTTAGAAAATTCGAAGGACCGCATGTACAGTTGTACACGTTCGTTTCGCGTGCAAGAAACATAGCCAAAACTTGATGATTAAGGATGGAAGGATGTCCAATAAAAGAATCGTGATGACGCATGAATACCCAGTGAGTCTCGATCAAATCAAAGGTTCCCAAACAACATTAGTGTGGACCACCAGATATAAATACTCGATGACACTTGCTACTATCAATACATACCATCAGAGATATACATTCTCAAAAATCAAAGGTTTTTTGAGAAACTGGCAGTACGAAATTATATGGTAAGGAAGTGGTGAGACACAATAATATGGCAAAAAAACTAAAAGGGATGTTGGTAAGTATGGCCAATAAACATCATAGTTACACTACCATGCTTACAGCACACATGATAATTACAAGTGGTCTGCACATAAGGGATGCATAGTATAATATCAATCAATCAAGCTTTTTTATAAGTTGTAACCAAACCATACTCAGCGCCCACCTACTTCAATCACACATGAGGTTGAAGAATCAAACAAAGTAAGACCATAAAATCAGGTTTGCTTTTCTGAAGGCGGAAAGAAAAAATATAAGTAGAAGAAAAACATGTGACCAGAGACTAAAACTACAATTGTATCATAGTGACGGTTACGGATGAAATCTGTCAGTTTAAGAAAATATCATAACTTCATGGACAAAGAGGCATGGCGAAGAGAAAAGATCCGAAAAACAAAGTACATATATTTAAGCAGTGTAACTACACCGAAGTAGCCCCTGAATGAATAAATTGCGGCAATATTAAATTATTAGCTATATATGTGCTTTTCTTAAATTTCCAATTTGCAATTGCCATAACACAATCTAAGGCACAAAATTGTTGAATCAATTTTTAGTGGCATGCAACTAATAAACATTTAATGGTATACTATGTTGGTTTGACCACGCAGAAAAACCAATACACAAATGCCAACAAATGGTTGTCCAGAATACATAAATAGTAAATAATGAAGATCTAGCCGCGCATTTGCGTGGGTGGACCCGCTAGTTGTTAGACAAACCACACGCTCTAACCTCATGTGGAAATAAGCTGTCAATAGAAATTAGTTGTCAATTATTTTTGAATAAGCAATATCAAAGACAAAAATATAGTTGAGAAGAACTCACATAATGGTAGAACTGGAGGCGTCTGCACATCGACCCATATATCTCTATTACCTTCAATATCATCTTCCGGACGAATATCAAAGGTGATAACCATATCAGGCTCAAATGCATAAGCCTTGCATCGTGCTTGCCATATTTTGCATTCAAAATAGGTGTACGTCTTTGCATTTTATACTTTGACATTGAAAGTATAACCATGCTTAGTTTTCAGGTAACTCTCTTTACCTCCATAGTTTCCATATGATTGAAACCTATCTTATCCAAGACAAAAATTCTTGCATGGCAGGGGATGCGCTAGTAGAATAGTGAAAATTAAAAATTATAAGTCAGGCAAATGAAGCATATATAAGTCATGCTTAATTATGAATACAGACTTGTCGTTGTGACTTATTGTATCGAATTCGAAGGTATCATCCAGCTTGATACTGAATCGCCTATCATCAACAAGGAAACTTCTGTCGCGCAGGCCGCGCTGGTCTTCACAGTATTCACACATAATGAAATTTTTTTCGTCGTCAGACGACATTTCCTATATATGTTCATATAGGCGAAACATTAAACACTTACTAATTCAATTAATTCAACTAATTCAACTAAGCATTTACTAAAGATAAACTAGTTCTATTAATTCAACTAGTTTAAATAATCTCATATACCTAAATTTTCTTACTAAAAATAAACTAGTTCTATTAATTCAACTAGTTCAAATAATCTCATATACCTAAATTTTCTTACTAAAAATAAACTAGTTCCATTAATTCAACTAGTTCAAATAAGCATTTACTAAAATAAACTAGTTCTATTAATTCAACTAGTTCAAATAATCTCATATACCTAAATTCTCTTACTAGTTTATAATTCCAAAATTACCTTGTGCATAATTGCATTACTTTGGATAAATCCAATAGAAAAACTGAACTACTCTAATGCAGACGAATATGTCTTCACTGCTAGATGGGAAAACCATCACACTGATAATAAGTTGATCATCGAAGGAAAATAATTAACAATGCTCAAAAACCTGTGATTTTCCATGCTCAATATGGTACAAACCTCTCCTGAAATCTAGTCCACAATGACCATAGGATCACCAAAAGTGGAACCCATTAAAGTGATGGCTACCTCTCTACTGCTACGATGAAGTATCTACACTGAAAACACCATCCCTTTTTTCTTGTATGAGTTACTAGATTGAGAAAGGAGAACATGTCAGAGCATATTACTATAGTCTTAACAACATTTTATTGGGTTGAAGGTGGCATTGCGTTGCATCGGAATTGCATATTATTCAACACCACACGTGCAAATCGCACTAAGGGCTCCCTTCCTAATAACTCATGTTCTGAAGCTACTCTATTTTATTTTAGTTTCTTGCATTGTTTATTGAACGCTGCTTGTAGGAGAGGTGTTGAACCTTGGTGATAGAAAGCATATGGAGAGAACATGGTTGCTTGGTGACGGCCTATAACTTGTTAGTCATGCAAGGCTTGGGTTCTAAGGAATTTATATCATACTATTTTCTAATATATTGTAACTCGGTAACTCATGTTCTGTGCCACACATGTGGAGAGAAAGAGAGAGAGAGGGAGGGAGGGAGGGAGGGAGGGAGAGAGAGAGACCTGTTTTTAATGAGAAACGAAGTATAGACGATCACAAATGCGTACGTACACTCACCCCGATGAAAACACACATGCACAACCTACCCATGTTAGAACCTCTAAAAGTTTGAGCTCCTGGGTCTAGAGATTGACTAAGCAACCACATGCACATCACTCTCGAGGCAACGTCGCCTCAGATTGACAAAGTATTCGACATTTATGAGACACCAAAGCATCAAACATGGAGTTTGATCCCTGACAGTTCTTAATAAATGCTGAATTTATTTCTTAGTACATGCTATTCACATTAATAGTAAAAATGAAAACTGATATGTTTTATTGCTTAAAACATGATATTCTACATTATGCCTTTTTATTTCATTGCTCCTATGACTGTAATAACACACATAATAAAAAATTAACTAATGTGTAGACGTTGCAAATTAGGAGAGGGCAATGCTAATATTATTGACCAGACACGTTATCTTACTGACAACATCTTGATTGAATCATAATTTTTTTAATTTGTTACTTTGAAAGAAAGAAATATAAAAGCATAACTTGGAATAATATGACTTAGAAATACATTTTATAAAATGGTGTCTGCCATTGATTATCTATTGCCCTTCATTCCACTTAATTTAGCTATTCCTTTTGCTTCAGCACCATGAATCAAAAACATTATCTTTCTTATCTTCATTCGAAGATTTTCTAGGACAATCAACTAGGTTTAATTGATCATGAGTAACCATTACATGGATATAAATGGGGTCAAAGGTTGCCCTAAACAAAGATGTTGGCCTTGATTAAAAGGCAGGGTATACCTAGCTGGATCGTGAGCTTCAAAATTTGAGCTGGATCGTGATTGATGCATTGTACTTCGCATACTGGGGGATCCAGATCGCCATCTTATGATGACCTAAGAAGGCTTGGATGGATTATCGGTGTGTTTAGGTTGACACTTCATCTCTAGTCAAGTGAGGACACTGGTCCAAGTATAGATTAGGATTGGGTTGCAAGATAGAGTGTTGGATATTGCCACGATAACTGAGCTTCAGGCCATGCCTTGGATCAAGCCTACATACGCAAGATGGATGGGAGCGATCGACTTGCCTCGTGGCATGAAAATGTCTTTGCCACGGGTCGGACAAAGTCCATAGCGAACCGGAAATGGTATGCTTCATCTATAGGCAATGCGACAGAGTAGTTGGAAAGGTCTTCCTTTTATGTTTTTGACTCATCTTGAGTTCATCTCATAATTAATCACTACGATGTTGTTGCCACCCGTTAATTAGGATTGGTGATCAATGCTCAACGCACTGGCACTTGGGTGCTTCTCCAAACATTCCAATGTCTGCAAAAACATGATCTTTGATTGTCGAGGGATGATTCATTGATAAATAAAAGCGGTGTTCATCCATTCATAATTAATTGTTTTTCAATTTAGTGTTTGCTTGTTTGCAGGACAGATTGATTATTTGGGTACAAGGTGAAAAAACAAATGATCACACAAAAGATATGTGTGGCAATCGGCGCTATAAGACACACACAACATCTGCTGAATCATAAAAAAGACTTGTTTTGTGACTTAAACTGTTATAATCTTATTAGCTTAAGTTTAGTTCTACGACAACCGGATTGGCCAGGTCGATAATCTAAGCATATTCTCTAAGTAATCCAAATTTTAATTTGGGATGCATTTGTTACATGTTATGTATCTTAGAAAACATACATATTAATTGTGTTTTCCAATTCTCATTGTTAAACATATATATCATCGCATGAAGAGCGTGGCAAAGTTAGAAAATAATAGTGGACACCCCGCAAAAAAAGAAAATAATAGTGGACGCGGTGCTACATGTGAACAATAAAATCAAAAATCCAAAAATTATTCAAAAGATTCTAAACAAATTTTGGTGCAAACATTGACAATTTTTTTCAGTGCTCACAAAAGTTCATTATGCAATGAAATTCCTGAAAAATCAATGTTGAAAAAGTGTTATTTTTGAAGCTTTTCGAAGTGCTGAATTTTTTTCACAACTACCACATATATCATTTCATTATGAAAGTTTGCAAGTTATCAAAACATTTGTTGAAGTTCAACAAACAAAATCAAATTTTTTGAACATGCTTTTTTCCTTGTGATTTTACTGTTTGTCGCGAGCTCAAATGATGTATGTCGGTGCAGTGTATAATTGATTCTTATGATAATTGGTAGGCTTTTAATCAATAACTAATTTTAATCTGATAGCATCTAAATGCTGGTGGCTTAGAACAACAAATACGATATTACAACTAATTATCATCCAAACTCTGTAGCTAATTAACATCCACAATAGCGCAATACATATAAACTGAAAGAACATCATGGATAATGTTAACCCTGTTCCAACAAATAGAAACCATAATATCATCTAGAGCAGAACAATGTTAATCCATGAGATTTAGTGGCTTCTTGTGCTCCCTGTGTAGACACTGCGTTATCAAGCATGTATAGGAGGATAGGGGCTTTTTCTTTTGAGTTACAAAAAAGTTTCACATCAACAAAAATAATCATTTTGATTGTGCTGCTTATCATATTTAGAAACCATGTCTTGGGCAGATACCTGCTAGTTCAGGCACAAAACAATTACACAAAGTAACTTACTAAATATAGATTGTGACATTTACCCTGACTTTGTGAAGTGTTATTCTGCTATACTGCCATAGATGAGGCAGTGTTGAAACTGCATGACAAACACCTTTTTTGGACTCAATAAAATTGTCGGCTCCCTCATCATGCCCTGAAGAACTCTTCGCCATTTTATGGTAGTGGGGTATGTCTCGTGGCACACATGAACTATGAACACTAAAAGTTCTAACAATTTGAGACATTTCATCTAAGGCAACAAAGAAACATGAAGAGCACTAATTGTTCATCTTCATAATATCTCAACTCATGTTACACCTGGTCCCCTGGCTGGATGTGGACAGAGAGGTGGGTGGCGATGTTGTCACTGCATGCGTCACAAAAGCTTGAGAAATTAGGACATGGATAATCTAATCTCGAGCACAAATACACCCGCCTGAACAGTAAATTTCAGAAAATAGTAAACAAAATAAAAAATTGGAATATTTTGAGAGTGAACATCAACAATTTTTTCTTAACATCCTGCAAATAATTTCACCTTGAAATGACATCCTGGGAGGCATGTAGAGAAAAACAAATTTCGAGTCTCGAGAAGACGCAATTTTTAGCACACATTTTGTTTTTTTTGGCACACACCTCTACAAATGTCTTTTCGTGGTGATTTTTGCCAGAGTGTTGGAAATCTTGTTGATATCCACAAAAAAATCAGATTGATTTGATTTTCTTTTATAACTTTTCATAATTTACTCTCCATAAAGGTGCACTTATGCTCGAGATTAGAGTAACACTTTCGGGGAAGAAAATATTATATGGCGGCAGATAACATGGCATCGAATGACCGACAGGACGCATGGCTAGTTGGAGCACACTACCGCGGATGACAAACCATTTACATTATTTTTTAGAAAGGAAGGATCACCCCGGCCTTTGCATCATTACGATGCACACATCCATATTTTATTAAAGTTTAAGGGTATAATCTCCATAATTAATAGTACTAAAAAAATAAAGACAAGCTATAACTGTTACAAATAAGAAAAAATGCCTTTTGTTGTACCGCCATCCAAAGTGGTTGTACGTATCCTGTGTTACCATCTTCAATTGGTGGTAGCTAGAGACCATAAGCTCCCGCGTTTCTGCATGTTGCAGTCTTGACCACATACAATTCCATCCTGTGCACCAATGACACATAACTGGGTGTGCACTAACAACACTATAGGATGCGGAGGAGGATGTGGTAGTAAAGGCAACGTATGCTTCACCAGTTGGTTGAAGCCATATCCCCAACCCGATGATCCTGCTGTCGTCAGATGTGGTATGACGTCGTTTGAGTGCATAAGGGGAGCATGTGCTTTTTCCTCCTCTCACCCAAAAAGTTCCTTTCCTAAAACCTTCTATTCTCAAGGTAATATCCCTTTTCTTTATTCCTTTTCAATTGTTCTTTCATGCATTGCTTTTGCAAACAATTGGGGCATGGGATTAAAGTGTTAAACCTTGAGGACTACGAGCGTTGGACACAAAACTGTTAATAAGTGGTAAATGTTTTCTTGCATAGTTTCTGGTCATAGTTGGTGTAAGAAAGAAATATGTTGGAATGACTGCTCGAACATGGAGAGCACACACGTGATACGCGGTGTTTTTTAAATAGTTAATCATGAAGGGTGTGGTTGGTGAAAATATTTACATCTAGACTGTAGTAATAGAAACTTGGCAATGTGTCGCTGCTGCGGTAATAGAACTCTCCAAAGCTTAAACTAGACAAATCAAGACCAAATGCAAGCAAAACAGCTGCTGGCGATGGCGGCAATACGTGGGGGGCGCATGGTAGCAGGGAAATGGACAGTGCGCAACGAGGGGACCAAGGATGCAGCACACTAGGCTCTGTTCATGTCCTCCTGGTTGGGGATATACCTAGGAACATTAGCACGAGGTTCAAGAAGAGCACACACACACACAGATTTTTGAAACGCATGCACACACTTGTGCCCTTTTCACTGTCTCTCTTCTCTACAATCCAAATGAACTAAATTACAACGGCTTAAGTAGCCGTACTAAAACACAGCTACCACCGCTTTGCACTACTTAGCATGCAAACACACGTACACATACTCGTGATCAAGCCACTAACGGCTTGATCCACACAACTCGACCAAAGCAGGATTGCATGAATCCTTATCTTAGCAGGATTGCATGAATCCTTATCTTAGCTAACTACTCCGGCTACATCGCATGCACGTTTAGCACTAACAAGGCTCACGCAACGGTCACACGACTCAACCATTTACGTGCATATATGTAGATGGACACTAACAATACTTGTGTACTTAACACATGACTAATTCTTACAACACGTGCATGAATCACCTAATGTAGGACGAAATGATATCGCAAACGAGGTCAACCCAACTCTCCTGCATTCGCTACTAGCTCCCCTACATGAGCTACTGTGGAAGCTGTCGTGCATTCTTGGTGGACCCTACCTGAGGAGTCTCTTCCCTTGTCTCATCACCATGGAGAGCGTCTCTATCGTCAACAACAATCACGATCATTTAGGGCGCCCTGGAGGCGAGGACCTCGTCAGCTAGCCCCCATGCAGGAGTGGGCAGGGAGGTTGCAGCCCCAAGCACAACATGAACATGAATGTGATCTTTCGGCCAGGACATGGGAATGAAGGTAGTCAGTGCATCGGAAGGCCGGAGTTCCTCGCTGCGGACCAGACGGGCACGTGGTGGTCGGAGGCGGCATAGTATCACTCACGGTCATCTAGTCATCTCAACGTGTTGTACATTCTGTATCATCATCTTGATAAACCGAGGGCGCCCTTCGTGACGTCTCCTGTTCGTATGCTAACATCTTTTCTTTTCTTTTTGCATCACTCTTTCCGGTCGTTGTTGTATGAGCGACAGATCATGGACCTCAATATCTGTGAGGCATGGATTGAACCAACTCAATAGGCAGTGGCAGCGTCTAAATTATTGGCCATAGTGTAGGGTGTCATTCCTGAAGATATTTATCAGCGATCCCGTCTAGCCATTTATGTTTGCACAGGAGGGACAGGACATGTGGCTGTTTATATGGTTCAAATATGGGTGTACAATGTAGGTACCGAAGATTAAGCTACGTGCTGCCTCCATCATGGACGCTGACATTTTTTTTTGAGAGAAGACGCTGACAGCTATAATGATGTCGGCAGAGCGCTAAGCACATATCCAACAGCAGCGAGCATCATTCTTTCTCGAAAAAAGCCCAAGCCCATTAGGAGCACGTCACCTACTTACTCCTCGCCAGGCCAAGACCAGTGTGTGTTGACGTGGCCCAACACAATCTCAGCTGGCCATGTTGTTATTTTTTGCAGTGTAGTTTTAGATGCGTTTAAAAAAAGATGTATTCTTCAAAGATTAGTTTTAGAAGTTTTCTTTAAAGAGCCAATGATCAATATTAATTTAGAAGGTGTCCGCTAAGCATCTGCGGCTAATCCTGGGCAACGGGCAACCGCTTAGCCAACCGTCCATTTGCCAGATTCAAATTCAATCTAAGTTGGACTGCTTCATCCCCTCGTAGAAGGACCATGCTATCACTTCCATCGCTATATGCCCATGTCTCCCCATAGCACCTGCAATGAAGGGGTCTGCAACATAGGATCCCTGCTTCACGCGCCACACGCGCAAGCCAACTTGCAGCATTCACATTCGCAGCCCCTAGGTTGCAGTAGTCGTGTAGCGTCCTAACCCTCTTGGGGGCGTCGTCATGGAGCTTAGTGACCTTGCAGCGGATCCCAACTTGATGCTTCATCTCTGGCATGGACGGCCTGAGTGGCATCCTATCTTTTACATGTGACTTTGGTGTCTCCTCTTCCGGTTCTCATGGTTCTCATTGTCCGGTGAAAACTATATGTGTGTGGTGATCCAATGTCCGGTGGTTTCTTAAGGAGCCGTTTTTTTTTTCTAGTCAGTAGTTTTGGAAACATCTCGGTGGGCTGTGTTACTCCTTGTACTTTTGTTTTTATCTTTGATCTGCTATATATTTGAGGGCTCCCTCATCACCATGCGGTTACTGCTTGTACTTTTCTGTTCCAGTCAGTAGTTTTGGTAACATCTCGGTGGGTTGTAGTTACGCCTTGTACTTTTGTTTTTATCTTTGATATTCCATGGTCGAGGGCTCCCTCCTCACCATGTATCGGTTTCAGCCGTGTTGCTTTATATATAAAGCAGGGCGAAACCTGTCTTGAGAAGCATAACTTGGAATACTATCTGTTGGAAATGGTGAAATGCCAAAGAAAAAAATATCACAACAACAGTGGTCCCATTAGGAAAAAAAACACCACTTTACATTTCGTGGAAAAAATAAACCGCGCATGCAAGAATTGACAGTGGCAAAAAACACTGTGTATTTTTTTAGCGCGTTTTGACATGGCCAACCACCCACGTGGCGTCAGAGGTGATAACTGTTAACGGCCGTTGACAGCAGGTCGAAACCAGCTTGGTCAGAATGTTTCCCTTTAGAACATGCATAATCGACATGAACAAGCTGATGAGAATTACGATTTACATTGTTTCTCTTAACTATATCATCATCAATAAATATAGTTAATTATATTGTTAGGTGAAATTATGCGATATGGTCTTATCGGCTTGGACTTTAGCTTTTAATAGTGAGATATGTAGCTGATATTATCACTTAAACCACCATTCAAGTGATACTGGCTTCTAGCAATTCATAGTCGTTGACACACTGACCACACCTTTCCTTGCCACATTTTAGTACATCCTATACATCAGTCAGATAAATCCACTGTTCACTCACTATTGTTCTACAATTGTTCGTTGGTAACGATGATCCATTATATTTCTCCAGATGCACGATAAGTGGTTGATTGTAGTTTTCATGCTGTAGAAAAATAGACACCCTACGTTCTGTACTTGTTCCAGATCCCAAATCCTATATCCAGTTCAAAAAAGATATAAAAATAGGTGGATGTTTGCTTAAAATGGTTACAATAACCATATTCTTTCCGTCAAGTTCTCAGCGTTGTTACCTAAGGTCATACTCTACCTAAATATTACGCCACTGCATATGTATGTTTTTAGGGCAGAATATCATTCAGTTTAACAAACGTGCCGCTGTAATTCCTTTGTGCTAATAGTCTTTTCTCGGGCTATTCTTCTCGATATTATTAGAATGTGCCTTTTGCGTTGTTCTTTAAATGCTTACTGCTGCCTTATTTTACATCATTTTGACTTGCCAGGCTGTAGTATGTCCCACAAGTGGCAGGCGACATCTACGATTCGGATGCGGGTGCAGGTTCGGGGCCGAGAATGCAGCTGCTTGGCAACGACCCACGAAGATTTGGATGGCTCTGTGCATGAGGGCGTACAATTGTTTATATTATACCCAACCAAAGAAAACAAAAAAAGTTGAAATTGAAGAAAAAGATAAAAAGGAAAATTTAGTACATGAAAACTAAAATAAGAAAATAAAATAAACACAAAAATAAATAAGAAGGGAAGAAATTAAGAAACATAAACCAAGAGGTTTTTAACATGATCCCTCTTACCTTCCTTTTTCACATGAGAGGTAAGAGTCTAAAATAAATTTGAGCCATTGATTACGTCAAGTAGTGGGTTTGATTAACTATTACCTTCTTAGCTCCCATTGGAAAAGAGGGGGTAAGAGGGAACTTGTTAAAATTGCTCAACAAGAAAAAGAAAAAGAAAAAAAACGTTGCTAAACTGGTCCAGGTCACGGCTGAAATGCTTCCAGGCAAGCGCTACCTATGCCTAGCTCACGGCTGAAAAGTTTCAGGGTGGATGTGGTGGGACTAAAGCGCTGACTGATTCAAGAAGGAAAAAAAGATAAGCATGACCTGGAGCATGGATGCTCCGCGTGCAATGGGATGGGCGGTGAGACGAATATCGGTCCACGTTTAATTCGATGGCCAACACCAGAGCACCACTTTTTTGATAAAGGGTGGATTTTATTAGCTCAAAAAGGAGCATCAAAATGATACGAACTCAAAGAGCACACACCCGGCCTCTGCATAGCTAGGATGCACACAGCCAACACAAACACACACACACATAAAAACATGGCGACAAATAGCAAAGTCATATAAGACCAAAGCTATGTGTAACCGAGGAAAAAAAAAACCAAAATGACCAGAGCACCACTTGCATGTGGATTCTGCAGGCATACCACGTACACACAACTCACATACTCTGGTCCAGTTTTGACAATCCAAGTAGCAAACTCACACGTTTTTCCCACTGTAAATGCCACCTAATGTCAGCAGGACCGATCTCTGTCGTGTTCCAATTCTAGGATTTGTAGCGTAGAGTGCATTCAGGTATGGGGCAGGTCACGGCTGAATCTGCCTGTCCCCTTCTGCTCTGTCTTGCACACGTTTCCAGCAGTAGTGCTTGGAGCCTAATGCGTCAAAAGCAATGGCCGTGTGAAAGGATCATGCCATCTCTGTTACGAAGACGGCATGTGTGTTCATCCCATCACTGTGTCAACATGGGTGCACGTCGAGGTTGATAGCTTCCACGCATTGTCCCGCCACACTTGGGAGAAATACACTTACTTTTTTCTGTAGGGGTATATTTTTCTTGTGTCAAACACTTCCTATTGTCTCGTATTCTCAAACAACATGTCTTTTCTCTTTCTTCTCTCTTGCATTATATTTACTAACAACTGGTGAAAGAGAGGGAGATGTTCAATCTCAATGTCCCTGGAAAATGGAGAGGGCGCACTCAGTCGATGGTCCTATATAATTTTTTTCTCTTGCATTCTCTTTGTCAACTGGTGTAGGAGACAACAAGTGCTAAAATGCAATTGAAGCATGGAAGGAACACACTATATTGGTAGTGGTATATAAATTCTTAGTCATGCAAGTCTAGTAGTGCTTGCCGATAATATTTATGGTCAATTTCACATAAATATGTTTGCATGGAATGTCCTTCGTACATAATGGTTCTCTCTCTCTCTCTCGCATCTCTCTCTCTCTCTCTCTCTCTCTCTCTCTCTCTCTCTCTGCTAGGCGGGTCCTGGTTGTGGTTGTACTCCTTGCTACCAAGTACAATATTCATCAATAATGACTTGTTTTTTAAATCAAGTCTATCAGACGAAGTCCTTCGAGACTAACTATTGATATTCATTTCACAGCTTTAATGTCCAAGGACAAACAAAATGTCTTTATTCATTCCTTTTTTCCTTCATATGTGGCATTTTGTGTGGTAAACTTGGAGTAGATAATTCACTACCATAATAGTATGATTTAATATATTTTTTAATTTCGACTTATTACCTGGCATGTATTTGGTGTGTGGATGCAAGCATTCAAAGGATGACGTGGCTACGTGTATCGCGCCAGGGCAAGATGTACCACTTATTTAGTCAAAACACTGCACTCATTCAATGGTGAGTGTGCCAGTGCCTCTCCACATGAAACAGTTTGGTCTATATTGAAATTATCATTTTCATGGAGGGGCACACAGCACGTTTTCATTTTGTACTGGGTGTTCTATTCCAGACATCTCCTACTCTCATGCCTCACCACTTTGCATCGAAACAGAAATTTTTAGGGATCACTGTTGTCATTTTGCGGTTTGTAAAAGCAAAAGGTAGATGTGAACTCCAATAGATGTCATATTGAAGGAAAATACAAATGAAAATTTGAGCATTATTATGTGAGGAACTAACTGCAATGTTTATATATCACTATTCCGCATCATAATTATATTCCAATTGAGCTACCCAAACTTGCAGTATATTTTCAATTTTTATCACGTGAGTCTAATCTGCATGGCATAGTGTTTAGTCTAAAGTAGAATATCAAAGGATGGGTATTCATGTCCTTGTTTAAAGCGAGCGCTAACAACATGTCTCCTGCACAAAATGAACCTTCCTGGAAAACATGATTACAAATATTTTACACAAGGACCATTTTCTGATACATGACTACCATATTTTGAAAACATGAAGAACTTTTTAAAATATGCAACAGATATTTTTAGTATAGGGTGAAATTGTTCATACAAACACGATAATAATTGATTATAGGGGACGCACATTTTTGGAACTACACACAGAACATTTACTAAATATATGATAGAAACTTTGTAATAAATTAATTTTTAATGCGTGATGAATATTTAAAAAAAACACGATCGACACTTTTCTAATATGAGAAGAACACCTTCTTAGTACATGATGAGCCTTTCTGAACCTTTTTGGAAAACATGATGATGCTTTTAAAAATCAACTTTTATTAACACACGGTGAGCCTTTTTAAAAACGTGATGAACACCTTTTAATATGAACATTTTTTTTAATAATGACAAAGCTTTTTAAAATACGTTGATCAACTTAATAAATGAATAATTTTTAGTGCATTTGATAGCCGGCCCATTTCCCCGACATGCAACAAACTTGAAAGACAGGTGTGTGAGAAGTGAATCAAACCCGTGACCTGCTCGTTGGATATAAGCTGCAGTAAACGACAGGTCAACTCACCTCTTGTGAATAGTTACAATTTTTTAAAGATTTGATGAACTTTTTTTTCAAAATTTTGAACTTGTAGGAAAGTTTTGAACTTATTTTCAAATTTGTGAACTTGTTCAAATTCGCACCCTTTTTAAAATTTGGGAACTTTTTTCAGATTCACGAACTTCTTGAATTTGTGAACAATTCAAATTCGTGTTTTTTTAATTTCCATGATTTTTTTTGGAAAAGTCAACTGTTCAACTGGACAATGGGTCAACAACATGGAACCGATCGAGCTGACCTAGGAATGTCGATCGAGCTAGTCAACCGAACGAGCAACACATGAGTGCCTGTTGGCTAGTAGGGCGCCTAAGGCGCTGATTCGGGAATCCCTCTTGCATGGTGGTCTTGTGACGAGTGCAGAAGGCACTGCACTAGGGCCTCGTCGGCGCCCTTTCTGCATGTGCCTATCCTAGCCTTGCTCCCCTCAATAGGTTTTGGAAATCGTGTTCCATTGCATAGGCAAGGCACGCCTTATTGGTATTTATCCTTTGTCACGTGAGGATAAGAAGTAGGACTGGTCCTAAAATTTTGAAGGCCCAGGGCGAAACTAGAACCAAGGTCCCTAATGAGTATACGAAAAATGTCTTGAATTACTTTGGCCGATTTCCCTCACAAAAGGAAGAGCTTTGATTGATCAATGGCAATTTCATCTCGTATATGTGAGGGTGTCGTCATGTGTGGCATCATGCTGCCTGCCGGCATTCCGCACAAGACTGCTCCCATCTGCGTCGTGCTCTACTACCTCCTTCCCAAAATATAAGGCGCACATTGACTTTTTTGTTCTTCATCATACAATCTTGGTAAATACATATGAAATAGAGTTGCTTTGCAAGACTAAGACGATGATAGTGTTGATACATGTTCAGTCCATATATTTTGGTATATATTAATGGTCAAAGTCATACATCAGAGACCATGCAAAGTAAAGCGCACCTTATATTTGGGAAGGAGTAGTACTACTTTGGGAAAAGCCCAACTCCAATTTGGTCATATGGCTGCGAGGCAAACCGATGGTGGACGAAATTGACAACCTGGAGGAAGTGATGGTGGAAAAAGCGGTGGTTGTGCCTAATAGGTTGGCGGACAATGTCTCGGTCCTCACACATGCACGCAGCCCTGAGGCAACCTGGTGGCTTGTTGAGGCATCACAATGTGTGCTAGCGGTCCTATCCTTGGTCCTAAACATTCTAGACATGAGTTGCATTCTTGTTGAAGAACTTGCTTGTCGAAGAGTTTGCACTGGTACTTTCAGACCATGATGAACGCATCGATGCACCTTCTCATAAGAGTCACACACACTTTAATTCGCGGGTGCATTTCTTGGTTCACCTAGGAGACACCATGTGACTGCCATGTGCTTGCCGTTGATGATTTTTCTGGTTGTGAGGGCATTCAGAACCTTCTAGCACGACTTGCCCATGCCGACATGCTAACCGTACAGAGGGCCACGGGTGAAAGGTTTTTGCTTAGATCTTATGGAGGAAGGTGAATCTGCGGAGGACATGGTGCATTACCATGACTACCGAGGATAAACAATACTAGGGCTTCCGCCAATCTTGATTTTCCCTTCCCTATGACCCCCATTGTCAAGCTAACTTCAATATCTTTCTTTGGGCATTGTTTTTCTGATAGTTTGTGGATGAGACATGTACAGAATGACTCATGAAGGATGAAGAGAGCACACTAGAGGGAAGGGTGCTATATAAATCATTGGCCATATGGAGGGTTGCTGCTGAAAACATTTGTACCAATTGAATTACAAGATAATTTTGCATGGAAAGATCTTCTGAACTAATGGTTTACTCCAATAAATGTGATTGAATGAAATGTCCTTTTCTATTTAAAAAATATACCAACATTTTTGTTAGATGTGCTAGAAATTTTCATAATGTATACAAATGTTAAAAAAAGCTTCAACACAAACTTTTTACATATTTAAAATAATTATATCTAAGTGATGCTAAGAATTTTTATTATGCAGCCAATATTTATTAAGTACACAATGAATAATATGCGATCATTGTTTTTAGTAATACATGATGAATCTTGTTGGAAAACACGTTAGGCAACTTTTAACAGGAGATGAACATTTTCACAATGAACGTTTTCTTAAAGCATGATGAAAAAAAAATTCAATATAATATAAACAATTTTACTACACGTGAACCTATTTTCAAAACACGCAATGAACTTTCTAATAGAAAATATTTTTAGTATGCACTAATACCTTTCTTTAAACACGATGAACAACTTATAACTGGCAACAAACATTTCCTGATGTACACAATGAACATTTATTAAATATATAATTAATAGTTTTTAATATGTGGTGATTTTAATGATAAATGAACTTTTTAAAATAACACGAAGGAAATTTTTTGAATACATGAAGAACACTTTTATATTTCATGATCAGGCTTTTTTAAAAGATGACAAACTTTTAGAAAATGAACATTTTTTAATACGTGATGAATCTTTTTGTAAACAAGATGAACAACTATGATATGACTTTTTTTTAATACATCATGAAACTTCTGTAAAAAATATGATTAACCTTTTAATAAATAAATAATTCCTAATACACGATGAACCTTTCTTAAAGGCGTGATGGATTTTGAATATTGGATAAACATTTCTTTAATTGTTTGTGCTTTGTTTGGGCTGTTGGTGCAGCTTGTGCCGCTAGTGCTTGCTACGGGCGAGATATAGCAATTGCGTTAGAGGCAGCTAGGTAGAAATGAGCCCAGTCCAGGAGTTAGACATATCCGTCTGCTTGGTGGCGGTTTCAGCAGGCCACACGACCTAAATAGGCCCAGTGGAGTCGTACAAGCCCAGGACCAGGAGGGTGAACCTTCGACGCGCCTCGCCTGGTGGCCTGGTTACAAGAGTAGCAGGCGTTGCACCTGTTCTTGCATCACCGACACCTCATCAAAATTTCATGTTATTAGGGGGCTTATGCGGCAATTCGACCACTGTTACTGGGTTGCATGTGTCTGAGCCTATCCTAGCCCCCGGCTTGTTGCCTGAGGAGAGGAATTGTGTGGTTTTCCCCCCTTCTTTGTCCAATGATGCAACTGGGCACTTGGGCCAAACATCTCAATAAGTGACAACTGGGGCCATGTGCCCGCAATGCAAACTAGGCATGGGGTGGCCATGTCGTCTTTTGCTATGTAGATCATACAGAAGAAAATGACAACACAGAGGAATTCATGGTGGAAAAGGTGGTAGTTATGCCTAATAGGGGTTGGACCGCGTTGCCTTTGTCCTCATACACGCATGCTTTCCTAAGGCACCAATGCGTCCCGTTGAGGAATCATAGCGTGTGCTACCTTGCCTAATCTTGGTCCTAAATGTTCTTTTCCCAATGTCTTGTATTCACAAGTTAGCATTTCTTTCTCTTTCCGTTTTCTTGTATTATTCTTGCTCACAATATGTGTACAAGAGAAAGATGTTGAACCTCTGTGGCTGAAAGTGAGTAGAATGCCCTCACTTGGCTGTGAACATATTTATTTGTATTGTTTGTGTTCACGATTAGTGGGAGGAGAAAGTGGCGAATAAATCATGAATCATGCAGAGATTGGACTAAATTGGCTGTGATGTATAAATTGGTAGTTGTAGGGGCTGTCATTCACGAGAACATTTCTCGGATCAACTTCACAAGATAATTTCACCCAGTAGGAAATTCATGATTAATGCTATGTGATTGGACGCCAACAGGTTAAAATTTCAAGAATAATATGTTTGTACAGTCCAGTACTAACGATACTAAGGATCAAAATAATTCCACGAGTTTTTTACTAAAAGTTAGAACATCCACTTTCATTGTTTTTGGTTTTTGATTTGCATGTTCATTGTTGTAGTGCTACTAATCAGCTTGTTTGTAAGACACGAAACATTTTGTAGGTGACCATTTTGGGCACACGGGTTCATTCTTACCGTTCGGCCTTGAGACTCTTCGTCGATGCAGCCGAGGAGTAGTGAGCACCACGGCAGCAAGGGCCTTTCTGATGAGCACCCGTGCCCACAAACTTGATATGGACATTTCTAAGAGTATGCGAAAAAAATTGAAGCTGACGTGGCAGAGTGCACCCCGACATTGGCAGATCCAATGTGTGAAGACCGCAAGTGGACATAGCAATTGGGACGGCGTTACCATGACCCTCTGACAAGCATCACAAAACTGCCCAAGGTCATCACACAGTACAATACTCATCTTTAGCATCTCGCTAACTGTTTGCCTCCCGACATCTCTTATTCTCAAGCAAGATTTCTTCTGTGTTAGAATACTTGTATGCGTATCATGGTGCAAGTATAAACCGTATATACGCTGTAGGGCCGGTGCGGTATGTTTATCTCATGTAACTCGGTTGGTAGGATGTTAAATTGATCTCTATCTTGTATAGTTAACTTGGAGATCAATCCAACAACCTAACCAACTAAATCTTGTAAACCCTAGCCGCATTGTGTCCTATATATAACACGCAACGCGTCCCTGCTAGGCATACGCTTAACGCAATCTTATATGGTATTCAGAGCCTCCTTCTCTAGCACATCACGCACCCATGGCCTCCTCAAGCTCTGCCGTCGCCACACCAGCCCTCATCCCGATCGTCGATCGTCTTCACCGCTCCAACTTCCTGGTGTGGCGCGCGCAGGCCATGGCAGCTATCCGGGGCGCGCAGCTCGTCTCCTACCTCGACCCTGAGAGGGAGCTGCCGGCCCGGAAGCTCACGGACAAGGAAGGCAAGCCCACCGATGTGCCCAATCCGGCGTACGACATCGACAGGGCTCGCGACTCCCAGGTGCTGAGTTTCATCTTTAATTCAATCTCCGCACCGGTGATGATCCAGGTTGCACACTGCAACACGGCGGCCGAAGCTTGGGCCGCCATCACGGAGATCTTTATCTCCCAGACTCAGGCGCACATCGTCAACACCAGAATCGCCCTCTCCATGACGAAGAAGGGCAACTCGACGGTGGCCGAATACATCGGGCGCATGAAAGCGCTCGGTGACGAGATGGCATCTGCAGGAAAGCCTCTCACTGACGATGACATGGTGTCCTACATCCTGGCGGGGCTCGACTTCGACTACATGTCGTTCGTCTCCACCATCTGCGCCCGAACTGAACCCATCAAGGTGAGCGAGCTTTATTCGCAGCTCATTAACTTTGAAAGCAGGCTGGCTATGTTTGAGGGCGGCGGCCAGTCGTCCCACTCCTCCGCCAACGCCGTCTCACGCGGTGGACGTGGCGGACCCAACCGCGGTGGTGGCCGCGGTGGCAATGGTGGTCGCTATGGAGGCGGCCGAGGAAACGGAGGTGGTGGCCGTGGCCAAGGCCGCGGTGGTGGCCGCGGCAATGGAGGGGGAGGTCGCAATGATCTTCCGGAAGTCTTCTGTCAAATCTGCACCAAGCCGAACCACACCGCCATGGAGTGCTACCGCCGCTTCGACATCTCCTTCAACAAGGAGAAGAGCGTGGCGGCCGTCAACACCAACCACGCCAACTCTCAGTCCTCCTATGGAGTGGATACCAACTGGTATGTGGACTCTGGAGCATCAGATCACATCACCAGCGAGCTCGACAAGCTCACCGTTCGGGACAAGTACAACGGGCATGATCAAGTAAACATGCCCAATGGCGCAGGTATGAAAATTGCTCATATAGGTCATGCTTATGTTCGTACCCCTTCCCGTAATCTCCATCTTAAAAATATCCTACATGTACCAAATGCCACCAAGAACTTGATCTCTGCTCATCGGCTATCTTATGACAATCACGTTTTTCTTGAAACTCATCCTCATTTTTTCTGTGTTAAGGACAAGGCAACGAGGAAAACCCTCCTCCGCGGCAGGTGTAGAAACGGGCTCTATCCCCTATCATCAGCTCCCGTAAGCTCGGGCAGGCATGCACTTGGCGCCACCAAGATCTCATCATCACGGTGGCACAATCGTTTAGGTCATCCATCTTCGGCAATCGTTCAGCATGTTCTCAAGCACAATAATATTTCCTTTTCTAGCAAAGAGTTGAATAATCAGGGTGTATGTGATGCTTGCCAACAAGGCAAGAGGCATCAACTACCCTATCCAAATTCTAGTGGTATTTCCAATGCTCCTTTAGAGCTAGTCTTCTCTGATGTATGGGGCCTGCCCGAGATTCAATCAATAAGAAAAACTATTATGTGAGTTTCATAGATGATTTCAATAAGTTCACTTGGATTTACATTCTCAAACACAAATCCGAAGTGTTCAAAGTTTTTCATGAGTTTCAAGCACTTGTTGAACGTCTCTTTGACCGAAAAATCATCACTATGCAAACGGACCGGGGAGGCGAGTATGAGCGCCTAAACTCCTTTTTCCGTCAGATAGGCATCACACACCATGTGTCATGTCCTCACGCCCATCAACAGAATGGGTCAGCTGAGAGAAAACATCGCCACATTGTAGATGTAGGTCTCTCACTTTTGGCTCATGCTTGCATGCCCTTGAAATTTTGGGATGAAGCGTTCCTCGCTGCCACTTATCTCATTAACCGCACTCCTAGTAAGGTGATCAATCTTGAAACTCCCTTAAAAAAATTGTTCCATGAAAAGCCAAATTATCATGCTCTCCGCACTTTCGGCTATGCTTGCTGGCCAAATCTCCGTCCTTTCAACTCTAGAAAGCTAGAATTCCGCTCCAAGCAGTGCGTTTTTCTTGGCTACAGCAATCTTCACAAGGGTTTTAAATGCCTTGATATACAAGCAGGACGGGTGTACATTTCCCGTGATGTCATCTTTGATGAATCAGTTTTTCCTTTTGCTGCATTAAATCCAAACGCCGGAACCCCTCTTTGCTCCGAAGTTCTTCTCCTTCCTGAAACCATCCCCTCTGACCCTCTTGATCATGGGGACGAACAAACAGCTGATCCATCGGGTGATTTTCATAAAAATTCTGCAGTTAATTTTGGTGGAAATCCGGTTGTTCTTCATGATTTTATGCAGCAGCCAGGCGCGGAATACCATGCAGATTCAGGTGCTGCAGACTCTGACGGCGGCGATCCTGGGGCTGATTCTCCCTCGTCTGGCGCGCCTGCCAACAGCAGCGGCGGCGTATCTGCCTCGGGAGGAGACGAGTCGCCCGCGGCGTCCCACGCGTCCAGCCGGGGGCCCACAGGCGAGGGCCCGGAAGCGCACTCCGCGCTTGACCAGACGAGCGCGCCCGTCCCGAACCGCCAGGTGGCGCGGTCTCCTGCACGCGGTCGGGCCGACCAGGCGGGTGGTTCGCGGACAGGAGGCAGCATCCGCCTCGTCCCTCGCGCTGGCCAATCAGATGCGGTGCATGCGGCTGACAGCATCCGCATCGGATCGGATGATCTGGATCGGCTGCTCCGGCTCCTGGTACGAGGATGAATGGATCTTCTGCGGCTGATGGTTCTGCGGTTATTCCTGCACCAACACAGAGGACAACAAGGTCGCAACATGGTATTTTGACACCAAAAATACGTACGGATGGTACGGTCAGGTATGATAAGGTGCGGTTTGTTGGTCTTACCACTACTGGAGAACCACATAATTTGTCAGAAGCTTTAGAACATAAAAACTGGAAAAATGCAATGGATGAGGAATACAATGCTCTTATGAAAAACAGAACATGGCATCTAGTTCCTCCAGCCAAAGGCAGAAATATAATTGATTGTAAATGGGTCTATAGAATCAAAAGAAGAGCAAATGGAGAAATAGATAGATACAAAGCAAGATTAGTTGCAAAGGGCTTTAAGCAAAGGTATGTGATAGATTATGAAGATACCTTCAGTCCAGTTGTAAAAGCAGCTACTGTCAGACTTGTTCTCTCTATTGCAGTATCAAACAACTGGTATCTTCATCAATTGGATGTGCAGAATGCGTTTCTTCATGGCGTTCTAGAGGAGGAAGTGTATATGAAGCAACCACCTGGGTATGAGGTAAAAGATAAACATAATTATGTTTGCAGGCTTGATAAGGCTCTATATGGTTTGAAACAAGCACCCAGAGCATGGTACTCTAGGCTGAGTGAGAAACTCCAAAGGCTTGGTTTTCGACCATCCAGAGCTGACACATCTCTGTTCTTCTATAGGAAAGGGAAAATCACTATTTTCATGTTAGTATATGTTGATGACATTATTGTTGCAAGCTCATCACAGGATGCGATTAAGGCATTGTTTGAAGATCTAAGAAGAGATTTTGCTCTAAAAGATCTTGGTGATTTGCACTACTTCTTGGGAATAGAAGTAAAGAAGGTTAAAGATGGCATAGTCTTAACTCAAGAAAAGTATGTGTCAGATGTGTTAAAACGAGCAGGTATGATGAATTGCAAGGCTTCGAATATGCCTCTCTCAACTTCTGAAAAATTGTCAAAAGAAGAAGGTGAGCCACTAAGTGCTGAAGAATCTACAAACTATAGAAGTGTTGTAGGTGCCTTGCAATATCTAACGCTTACAAGACCTGATATATCTTTTCCTATTAATAAAGTATGTCAGTTCTTGCACACTCCTACTCTTGCACACTGGACAGCAGTAAAGAGGATCCTGAGATATCTAAGAGGCACTATGAGTACAGGTTTGAAGGTCACAAGGTCAACATCAACTTTGGTGAGTGCATTTTCTGATGCAGATTGGGCAGGTTGTCCTGATGATAGAAGATCAACAGGGGGCTTTGCTGTTTTCTTTGGACCAAATCTCATCTCATGGAGTGCACGGAAACAAGCTACTGTATCAAGATCAAGTACAGAAGCTGAATATAAAGCCTTGGCTAATGCTACGGCAAAGTTAATATGGATTCAAACCTTACTAAACGAGCTTCGTGTAAGTCATTCTCCAGTTGCACGTTTGTGGTGTGATAATATTGGTGCAACTTATCTTTCAGCAAATCCAGTGTTTCATGCAAGAACAAAGCACATTGAAGTGGATTATCATTTTGTGCGAGAAAGAGTAGCTCAGAAGCTACTTGATATTCGTTTCATTCCCACCAATGATCAATTTGCAGATGGCTTCACTAAAGCCTTATCTTGGCGAAAACTAGAAGAGTTTAAGAACAATCTTAACTTGGTAAAGTTATGATTGAGGGGGAGTGTTAGAATACTTGTATGCGTATCATGGTGCAAGTATAAACCGTATATACGCTGTAGGGCCGGTGCGGTATGTTTATCTCATGTAACTCGGTTGGTAGGATGTTGAATTGATCTCTATCTTGTATAGTTAACTTGGAGATCAATCCAACAACCTAACCAACTAAATCTTGTAAACCCTAGCCGCATTGTGGCCTATATATAACACGCAACGCGTCCCTGCTAGGCATACGCTTAACGCAATCTTATATTCTGTACATGCAATGATCCTCATATATGCTTGTCCAATGTTCTCACAGGATAATGATAGTCTCGAGCACATGTATCTTGGTGAAGAACCTCGCGGAGGATTGCGATGGTATACGTATATATCTCTACTATTAAAGAGGAGTTGATAAATGATGGTGCATCATCCAGTCCCCCTGCAATGGTACAACGTCCAGGATTTGGTACGTTGTCGCGCCCCCGGCACCTACCAAAACTAAGTGCACTTACTAGATGAACCTAAATGTTCAATGATACGTCTTTCTCCACACTTCCAAAAATAGTCGAGCACACTTATGCAATCAGCGTAAATGATAAATGGTTCCACTAGGAGGATCTCACGCAGAAAGTAGCAATCAGTATGGCAGGCCCACTAGCAGAATTTTAGTCATTCACTTGTTCTCTGAATAGCTATGCTGAATGAATAACTAATGCAAAGAATAGTAGATTCTTCATCAGTTTGATCTGATCACAAACCATCCCGTAGGCTTCCACCCACTGGTCCTTCGGTCAGGGGCCGAAATCGGTGCTCCCATCACTGACGGGAACGCTCCCGGCTTCCCGCCTCGATGCTTGCGTTTTTTTTCTTCGCGTCCTCATTTTAAGATCCATGTTCCAGATTTCTGTTCGAAGAATGACATGTTTCTAGTTTTACCCATCAAGACGTTGATATTGCTTGCACCTGGGTCTCGGGGAGCCAAATACTGTTCGGCTCAAGTGGCAGTATAGGTCGACTTGGGCTGTTAGATCGACGAAACAGGAAGGCCAATATTTATGTGGGGGTATCGTAAAACATCTCATAAGTTAAAACTGAATGATCATATAAACTGAAATCTGAGCATTCTCATGTGTCGAGGTAAGAGCATCTACAACCGGACTTACCAAATCATATCATGCCCGCGGATGCGCCGGTCAGTAATCCGGCATATCCGTTTTGAGCTCCTTTCTGTCTGTCCATGCAGAGACATTTCAAATTTTCTTCCTCGTATGTCCGATCACTTGCACGTAAGTGGTGGATATGAAGAGACAAAAAAAAGTAAATAAAGGAAAAAGGTGGTTCAGGATGGGCCGTCGTATCCTTTCTTTATTTGTCCTCAATATGAGAGTTTGTGGCAACCCGGACGTATAGGGATGATAGGAGGGGTCCAGTTGGATCATTTTTGTCCTTCTCTATCCTGTCCGGTCACTGACTAGTCATGTCTGTAGACGTTTGAGGAGAATTTGAGGATGTCGGTTGTAGATGCTCTAACTGCATTACATCGTGTGTCCTTTCTTTATTCCATTTGAACTACATAGACATGTGGCAGCTAGGCATCGGCTGCGAGCAACAGTCCGGATGGAGTGGGACAATGATGCAACGATGATGACGATAGTGCCCGATGGTAGCACGACCGTGCATGTGCAACGACACATGTGGAGATGGCCGGATACCATGAGATCTAGTCATGGTGGCGGTGATAGCTTCTGCTAGTCACTGCAGCGTGAGCGGTGGCCCTTGATGACCACTCCGAGGAGAACAAGGCGCACGGCGGCACCAGGTGCGCATCCACAGGCACCACATTGGTTGTCACGTGCGGGGCTATGGTGCATAATTGCACCACAGAGGAAAGTTTTGTCTAGTGTGAGGACAGTGACCATCGTACGCGGAGGTTGGTGTAGCCGGCGGCAGTGTCCGAAATGCAGCACCAGGTAGCGGCTCCAATGAAATGGTGGATGTTGAAGTGTGATTTGTCCCGGTATGTGGTCGCAATGACCGGTTCTGTGCCAGGACAGGGGCGGCCCCCTTACCGTCATGGAAGTGGTTTAAGGTGGGAAGACGTCCCGCCAATTTGCAGTGTCCTTTTGGCCTGGGATGGAGTACTCATGAGAGGCCGATTCATCTACACCTCCTACATAGCGCGTAGGTCATTGCGAAGTGACGTAGTGCATACTTCGCTTGCGCGCTGCTATTTCAATGGGCCGGCCCATTTCGGGGTTTCACCCCCAACCGGTTTTGGGAAGGTTCTAGGACCTTCCCTGAAGCGGGTTTTTCTGGTTTTCTATCTTTTTCTTTCTTTCTTTTCTTTGTTCCCTTTCCTGTTTTCTTTTACAGTTTCCTATTTTTTTTCTAATTTGCGAAATCTTTTAATGTTCTGCTTTTATTTTTTTTCTCCTTTCTTTTTTCTTCTTTTCGGCCATGTTTCAAATCTGCAAACATTTTTTGTCAAATTGTGAACATTTGTTGAAAGTGGAACATATTTCAAATTGCCGAACATTTTTTTGAATTGATGAACAATTTTTAGGAATTCGTGAATATTTTATTGAAAAAGTAAATATCTTTTCAAAATCATGAACATTTGTTGAAATCTTGTACATTTTTTGAAATTTTAAACATTTTTTAAATTTTTGAACATTTTATTGTGAACATTTTTGGAAAGTGGAACTTTTTTCAAATTGCCGGACATTTTTCTGAATTGATGAACAGTTATTAGAAATTCGTGAACATTTTTTGGAAAAAGTGAACATCTTCTCAAAATCATGAAAATTTCTTGAAATCGTGAATATTATTTTTTAAATCCTAAACATTTTTTAAATTAATGCACATTTTTCTAAATCTTGAATGTTTTTAATATTCACGAACAATCCTAGAAATTGTGTACATTTTCTGTAAAATGTGAACATTGTTTTAAATTTTTATGAATTTGCTGATCATTTTTATAAATTTGGGAACATTTTTAAAAATTCTCGATCATTTTATTAGTATTGTGAACATTTTCCTAGAAATTCATGAACTGTTTTTGAAATTGTGAGAAAACTGAATAGCTGAACATTATTTTTGAAATTGCGAACATTTTTTGAATCCGTGAGCATTTATCGTCTCCTGAACATTTTTCAAATCATAGACAATCTTCGGACTCACGAACAATTCAACAATTTTGCAACTTTTTCTGAAATCCGGTATTATTTTGAAAAAAATGAATAATTAGAAAACAGAAATAAATAGAAAAACACAAGGGGCTCCCCGGCGCCGCACATGGGCCGGCCCATGAGGGCGCGCTGGCGAGCAGGGAGGGTGCGCGCTCCCGTGGCTGCTGGCGCGTAGGGCGCCATATAGGAGGTCTCCGATGCATGCCGTGATGCGGTGACACCATGACAGCGACGCCAACGTGGCATGCCCTTGTCGTATCGTTCCATGGTTCTCATGCGCAAGTCATGGCAATCAACGTTGCACATGCTCGGGGTCTGGATACTGAACAAGGATGACCTTGGCAATGCCAAGGCCTCTCCACAAGAGCTCATTGGTGAAGCGCGAGCAGCTGCCTGGGAGCTCCTACTCGGCGCTGTAGGCGCCCGAACGTGCAAATGGCGCCTACAGCGCGCCCTTTGTGGGCCAATTCCACACTCGGCCTAGGAACATAGTCATTCACGAAAAAAAAGCACGCAGAAAATTGACAAAACGGATTCGATCTCGCGTCGCACTTGCCAGTAACTTCTTCGCTTAACCACCACAGCAACGTACCGGTAGTGAACGAATGCAACGCGAACTACTTCAGAACTAATGCAACACGCTATTTATTACTCAGCCATTTACTAGACCACTAAGATTTTTGGTAAAAAATATATTAAGTTCATCAGTTATTTGGTTTTTTGGTAAAAAATATATTTTTTCTAATGAAAAACAGTTCGTTCAATTTTGAAAAAAAGTTCATCAATTTTTGAAAAAAGTTCATCAATTAAGTTCATCAATAATGAAAAAAGTTCATAGAATTTGAAAAAAGTTCATCAGTTTGAAAAAGTTCATCAAAAATTAAAAAAGTTCATCGGATTTGAAAAAAGTTCACTGGTTTCGAAAAAAGTTCACTGGTTTTTAGGAAAAAAAATTCATCAATTTAAAAAAAATCATTCAATTTGAAAAAGTTCATCGATTTTGAAAAATAATTCACCAAATTTGAAAAAAGTTTGTCGCATTTGACAAACAGTTCATCTAATTTTAAAAAGTTCATATGTTTTGAAAAAAAGTTCACGAACTAAAAACCCGCGCATTTAAGAAAAAGAAAAAAGAAAAATGAAACGAAGTAGAAAAAAGGAAAAAAGAAAAAGATCAAAACGAACTGACAAAGAGATACAAGAGGAAAACGAACAAATAGTACACGAAGCTGGTTAGTAGCCTGCTGGTTGTCGTGCACCCATTCGAACGATCAGGTCGCGATTTCGACCCCAAGCGCAGCCGCTTTTCTTGGTTATAAGACGAAGATGAGCCATTTTTTAAACAATAAGGTAGTTGGGCCGGCCCAGCGCAAGGGGCTGCAGCTATCTGCGCTTTAGTGTGGGCTATCTGGATTGTTAGAGTCCCAAGAAAAAAAAATCTGGATTGTTAGAGTGATTTTCTTTTTGACAAGACACCACTTCCAAAAAATTTGCAGGTTATCTTGAGAGATACATGAAGTATCCTTATGTGGTGTTCCTACGACATGTGTACGCACAAGCATCAATGCCTTTTTTAGGGAAGGCCATCATGACTAGCTTTATTAAAATTAAACAAAGTTTACATCGTCTACGAGCTTACTGACAACACAGTCAGGAGGCTCGTCCAACCAACTGAAAGAAGATTTATTACAGAAACAAAAATTAGCTAGCGCATGAGCTGCTTGATTACAAGAATGATAACAATGCTTAAAAATGACCTTCCCATCAAGGAACTAGTATCCACACATTCCGCAAAGATTGCCGCCGCTGAGTCCCACCATCTAGTTTGACCATTACAGAAGTTAATAACCTGTAGGGAGTCTGATTCCGCTTCCAACCGATTGAATCCAAGAGAATTAGCAAAAACTAGACCGTCTCTCATTGCCAAAGCTTCTGTAGTGATCACATCTGCAGCGAAAGGGATAAATTTGCATTGTGCCGCCACAAAGTTTCCTCTAGCATCCGGTACTATAGCCGATGTAGCCTCCGCACCTTCATCTGGATAAAAAGCTGCATCAACATTCAATTTAATAAATTGAGGGTCTGGCTTACTCCATTTTGCTTCAGGGAAGCTAGGGGTGAGCGATGACGCCCTCTGATGATTGCTTGCAATGGATAGCTTTTGAATCCACAAGTACCGGCCAAGGACCAAAAAACCACCCGACCTTGTGGGTCTGTAACAGTTATAATGGTATTGTTGAAACTAGCTTGAAGATGAATAACCCCTTTTGTTATTCTATGTGCATTCTTCCTTAAACTAAAACGTGCATTCCTACGTAAACCAATACGCACTTTCTTACGTGAACCAATTTTTGGTATAGCTTTTGCCATATTTTATTATCTCATAAATATGAGTTAGAAATAAAAAAAGAAAAAAAGATACAAAGATATCCGTTTCAGGGTAAAATAAACCCTTTACTTTAATTATTTTAAACGAAATTATTTTATTTGGAATTGGAACATTTCCGCAGGTACTTTTTTTTTACTTTTTAGAAAGTAAAGTTCTTTTTCGAAAGATTACCCCTGTCTTTGTTTATGCTTCGGATTAGAGCAAATGACTCTAATTCGTCCACGCCTACGAATCAGTCGACATTTTGTACAAATTTTACGAACGGAAGCTCTTATTTTCATATTTCCGTATCCTTTTTTAAACTATGAATCTAATCTTTTGGAAAAAATAAGTCTCTTCGATTGAATTTTAGAACTTAGAATATTACCCTAGAAAAAAAAAGAAAAACCTAATCCTTTGAATCTTTGGTATCCTTCAAATCTTCGCTATCCTTCAAATCTTAACTATCCTTCGAGTCTTCGATACGCTTCGAATCCTTATGGGGAAGTCTATAAATTATACGTCCCTTGCTTGAATCATAACGACTTACTTCAATTTTGACCCTATCCCCCATCAGTATTCGTATAGAACTAGACCGTATCTTTCCTGAAATATAGCCTAGGATGATGGTGTCATTCTCTAGCCGAACGCGGAACATTCCATTGGGTAGGGCTTCCGTAACTAAACCTTTGAAAGTTACTTTTGCTTCTCTCGGGTTTTTTTTTCTCTCCTATTTTTTTCTGTCATATTTTTTCCTCCTATTTTTCTATTTTTATTTTAAAAATAGGAAGGGCGAGATAGAATTCGAGCACTATAGGCGGGGCGATTACCATATATAACATAAGACTTCTCCCCCAATTCTGTTTAGTCGAGCTTCTCAATCTGTCATTATTCCTCGAGAAGTAGAAAGAATAGCAATTCCCATTCCACCCAAAACTTTAGGAATTCCTTGATAGTTGGTATAAATTCGTAAGCCGGGTCGGCTGATACGCTTTAAAAAGGTTCTTGTTCTATATATTCCTTTTCTAGTCTTTCTCTTTTTATGTCGCAAAGTTGAAACCAAGAAATATTTGTTACGTTCCTGATGTTTCCGAACAGTTTCAATAAAACCCTCTCGTAGAAGTATTTTAACAATGTTTTCGGTAATATTTGTAGATACTACTCGAACTGTTCCTTTGTTATTCATGTCCGCATTTCTTATAGAGGTTAGTAAATCAGCAATAGTGTCCTTGCCCATAAGACTCTAATTCTAGGTTCCTCCTAATTTTTCTATAACCAACATGTTTTTTTTTCATTTTGGATTTTAAACATATACGTAAAACACAATCTACTAAATTAATTCTTTGGTCTCAATTTCGCCTACTAGTATTTATAATACCTCAGGAGCTAATGAAACTATTTTGGTAAAATTCAATTCTCTCAATTCCTCGGCAATCGCGCCAAAAACTCGAGTTCCTTTTGGATTGCCTTTTTGATCAATTATAACCGCAGCATTGTCATCATAGCGGATTATTATACCGTCTTCACATTTGAACTCTTTACATGTACGTACAATTACAGCTCAAATTACTTCGGATCTTTCTAGAGGCATTTGGGGCAATGCGTCTTTGATTACATAGGCGGAGTTAGGCTTACCAATAAGATAAAACAGGATACGCAGAAATAGCAGGCTTACAGTGGTCTGTACAAGAGTAGAAAGGGGGTAATAATGGCTGATGGCGAATAAGGGGGGATTTAATTTGGACTTTATGATGTTATTTTCAGGAACATCACTACTGCTACTTTCCAATGATGAAATCTGGTTGGAATAATTCTCTAACTAGTGGATTGGCAGGAATGCTTGTCACAGGTCCGTAGTCTGTAGGTGACCATTTCAGGCACACAGGTTTATTCTCGCAGTTCTGCTTCCGGACTCTCCGTCAACGCAGCCGAGCAGTAGTGAGCACCACGGCAGCAAGGGCCTTTGTGATGAGCAACCGTGCCGACAAACTTGATATTGGCATTTCTAAGAGTTTGTGAAAAAAAATTGAAGCTGAGGGGGCAGAGTGCACCCCAACATTGGCAGATTCAATGGGTGAAGACCGCAAGTGCACTAGCAATTGCAAGGATGGCAATGGGTAGGGTATGGGGCGGGTAGAGCAATACCATACCCATACCCGTGTAGTCAATGGGTACAAAATTTTACCCATACCCGCACCCACGGGTATGAAACTTTACACGTACCCATACCTTAAGCAATTGGGACCGCAAGTGCACCCCAACACTGACAAGCATCACAAAACTGCCCGAGGTCATCAAGCGGTACAATACTCACCTTTCGCATGGCCCTAACTGTTTGACTCCCAACATCTCTTACTCTCAAGCAAGAGTTCTTTTGTACACGCAATGATCCTCGTATATGTTTGTCCCATGTTCTCACAGGATAATGACACTCTCGAGCACATGTATCTTGGTGAAGAGCCTCGCGGAGGGTTGAGATGGTATGCATATATATATCTCTACTATTAAATGTGAGTTGATAAATGATGGTGCATCATCCAGTTCCCCTGCAATGGTACAACGTCCGCAATTTGGTACATTGTCGCGGCCCCCACACCTACCAAAACTAAGTGCACTTACCAGATGAACCTAAATGTTCAATGATACGTCTTTCTCCACATTTACAAAAATAGTCGAGCACACTTACGCAATCAGCGTAAATGATAAATGGTTCCACTAGGAGGATCTCACGCAGAAATATGGCAGGCCCACTAGCAGAATTTTAAACATTCACTTGTTGGATAGGTCACCGTCCACGCCGGGCATTGTCCAGCGCCTCCCCCACCATTAGGTAGGCTGCTTAATGGGATCATGAACCACCCCGTTGGCTTCCACCGACTGGTCCTTCGGTCAGGAGCGGAAATCGGTGCTCCCACCGCTGATGGGAAACCCTCCCGGCGTCCCGCCTCGATGTTTGAGTTTTTTTTCTCTACGTCCTCAGCTCAAGATCCATGTTCATCTCCATTGGGCCAAGGTCCCAGATTTTGAAAATAGAAATTAAAATGCTCAAATAGACACTTCTAGTAATGAAATTGTGCATGAGCAGTGAGACATTTTAATATGTGACTCACTCGCATCAGTTGTTGTAATTCTTTCTATCCAACTAAGAGCTGAGCACCGTGACTCCACAGACTGTTGCGTGAGCATCTGAGCGGATGAAGTAGTTGTGGACACTGTCAAGAGTTCATGAAGGAGTCTAAGGTGAGCTGGCTGGAGTGCACCCTCACGTGGGTTATGGACCTTTTGATAAGCATCACAATCTTCCCTAGGGCATCACATCGTGCAATACTTGGCTTCTTAGTCACCCTTAATGTTTCTTTCCTAACATCTCCTATTGTCAAAATGTTAGACATATTTTTACACGCAAATGTCTCATATACGCTTCTCTCATGTTCTCACGGGATAATGACTGTCTCAAGGATGTAATCGGTCAAGAGCTGGTGGGAGTAAGAGGGGGTGGTGGTGGTGGGGGGGGGGGGGGGGGGGGGGGGGGGGGTTGGGGGCTGATTTGTGGAGACGGCATGCATATATTTTAAAATATCTACCACAATTTTAGAGGTTGTTGTACCTCGTACTATGTGACGCCCGGATAGTTAAGCTATAGTAACCCTCTGGTAATCATGTCATGTCACCTCGATTACTGCTGATAGTCCGCCGTCAGAACTGGCCGGCCCAACCGCGCCCATATCCTCCCGGACCCCGAAACCCTAATCCAACAGCACCCACTCCCCCCCCACCCGCGCCCCCCACTCTCCCTCTCCCCCGATCCAATCGGGATCGGGCTCGACGCCTCCACCTCGCCCTCGTCCGCCGCCACGCCGCCCCGGAGCCGTCGCTCGCCGCTACCCCAACTCTCCCCCCCCGCCGGACTCCCCGTCCCTGCCTCTCCTTCGCCGATCGTCCCCGTCCGCCTCGGCCACCACCACCACCGCGTCGGCCCACCTCTCCGACGCCACTACGACCGTCCCGAGCTCTCCATCGAGCTCCTCTCAGTGAGCCATGTCCGTTCCCGTCTTCCCCGTCGATCCCACCGTCGATTGGCGTTGTCCCGCTCGCGCCCGAAGCTCGGGACGACCTCGCGCTCACCGAGCCGCCACTGGCCGTGCCCGCGCGCGTCAGCCGCGCCCCAGACTCCAAGCCCCGCGTGCTGGCCGTCGGCCCCAGCCTCACCGCACTCATGCACTCGACCCTGCCCATCTGGCCGCGCCCTGCCACTCCCTCTGCTCGCCACTGCTGCTACCTGGCGCACACGCCCCCGTCCAGCCACTGCTGCCCCTTGCCCAGCGCTCCTCGCCACGGGCGCCTCTCCACCGGCCATGGCCTCGCCGTGGCCACCGCCCCCTGCTCTGGCGCTTTGCCGGGCCCGCCCGCACCTGGGCGTGTGCCCGCTCAGGCCGCGTCCTGCACCCGCGCCCGCTAAGCGCGCCCGATAGGCCCCTGTGCCTATGACATGTGGGGCCCAGCCCCTGGAACCTTAAAAAAAGAGATATAAAAATGAATTAAAAATAAATAAATAAATAAATATATTAATTAGTTAATTAACTAACTAGATTAATTAAGTTAATTAAATCCTGAATAGTTGACTAGTTAATTAAACTAAGTAACTGTTAATTAGATATCAGTCTATGACAAAATGGACCCACGCGTCAGTTTGACCAAGTCAACTGACTATTGATTGCTGACGTCATGATGAGGTCAGCATACACTATTCTGGATAATGTTAGAATTAAATAGATAAATAAATTCAGAAAATGATTAAAACTTTAGAAATACATAGAAAATAAACCGTAGCTCAGATGAAAATGATTTCTACATGAAAGTTGCTTAGAACGACGAGACGAATCCAGATAAGCAGCCCGTTCGTCTACCACGCATCTCTAGCATAGTGAACCTGCAACTTTTCATCTCCGGTTCATCTGTCCGAAAGTGCGAAACACCGGGGATACTTTCCCGGATGTTTCCCCCTTTCGCCGGTATCACCTACTACCGCGTTAGGGCACACCGAATACCGCGTATTTCCTTGTTATGCTTTGTGATGCTTTGATTGCTCTGTTATTTATTGTGTTCCCTCTCCACTACTTCTTTTCGGTAGACCCCGAGACTGCCGGCGACCCCCAGTTCGACTATGGTATTGACGACTCGTCCTTCTTGCCAGAGCAACCAGACAAGCCCCCCTTGATCACCAGATATCACCTATTCTTCTCTATACTGCTTGCATTAGAGTAGTGTAGCATGTTACTGTTCGGTTACTCCTATTCTGTTGCATAGCCTGTCATTGTTGCTACAGTCATTGATACCTTACCCGCAATCCTAAATGGTTAGTATAGGATGCTAGTTTATCATCATTGGCCCTACATTCTTGTCAGTCTGCCTTGCTATACTATTGGGCCGTGATCACTCGGGAGGTGATCACAGGTATATACTATACATATATACATACTACAGATGGTGACTAAAGTCGGGTCGGCTCGAGGAGTACCCGCGAGTGATTCACGATTGGGGGCTGAAAGGACCTTTGTCCCGACGGCCCTCTGTGTGGATCTTTATGGCGGAGCGACAGGGCAGGTTGAGACCACCTAGGAGACAGGTGGGCCTGGCCCTGGTCGGCGTTCGCGATTGCTTCATAATAACACGCTTAACGAGATCTTGGTATTTGATCTGAGTCTGGTCACTGGCCTATACGCACTAACCAACTACGCAGGAAAGATATGGGCACTCGACGTCGTGGTATCAGCCGAAGCCTTCGTGACGTCAGCGACTGAGCGGCGCGCGCCGGATTGGGACGTAAGCCTTCCCTTGTATTAAGGGGGCTAT
Organism: Triticum aestivum; assembly: GCF_018294505.1. Taxonomy (NCBI): domain Eukaryota; kingdom Viridiplantae; phylum Streptophyta; class Magnoliopsida; order Poales; family Poaceae; genus Triticum; species Triticum aestivum. The sequence goes on along the minus strand of NC_057803.1, from coordinate 730,490,380 downwards.
TTCTGCTTCCGGCCACGTTCGCAACATGCAGGTGTGCAATGGGAGATGGGCCCAGACCCCTGCGCCATAGGATTTAGACCGGCGTGCTGACCTCTCTGTCGTGCCTAGGTGGGGCTACGACGTGTTGATCTTCCGAGGCCGGGCATGACCCAGGAAAGTGTGTCCGGCCAAATGGGATCGAGCGTGTTGGGTTATGTGGTGCACCCCTGCAGGGAAGTTAATCTATTCGAATAGCCGTGATCTTCGGTAACAGGACGACTTGGAGTTGTACCTTGACCTTATGACAACTAGAACCGAACACTTAATAAAACACACCCAGATAAGTTCCACAGACAACCCGGTGATCGCTTTTCCACAGGGCGACGAGGGGAGGATCGCCGGGTAGGATTATGCTATGCGATGCTACTTGGAGGACTTCAGTCTACTCTCTTCTAGATGCTGCAAGACGGAGGCTGCCAGAAGCGTAGTCTTCGATAGGACTAGCTATCCCCCTCTTATTCTGGCATTCTGCAGTTCAGTCCACTCATATTGCCTCCTTACACATATACCCATGCATATGTAGTGTAGCTCCTTGCTTGCGAGTACTTTGGATGAGTACTCACGGTTGCTTTGCTCCCTCTTTTCCCCCGTTTTCCTCTTCTTCTTGGATGCCGCAACCAGACGTTGGAGCCCAGGATCCAGACGCCACCATCGATGACGACTACTACTTTGGAGGTGCCTACTACTACGTGCAGCCCGCTGACGACGACCAGGAGTAGTTAGGAGGATCCCAGGCAGGAGGCCTGCGCCTCTTTCGATCTGTGTCCTAGTTTGTGCTAGCTATCTTATGGCAACTTGTTTACTTATGTCTGTACTCAGATATTGTTGCTTCCACTGACTCGCCTATGATCGAGCACTTGTATTCGAGCCCTTGAGGCCCTTGGCTTGTATTATGATGCTTGTATGACTTATTTATGTTTTAGAGTTGTGTTGTGATATCTTCCCGTGAGTCCCTCATCTTGATCGTACACGTTTGCGTGCATGATTAGTGTACGATTGAATCGGGAGCGTCACAAGTTGGTATCAGAGCCGACTACCTGTAGGAATCCCCCTTTCCAACTCCTTGGCCGAAGTCGAGTCTAGTCATTGAAAAACTTTTACTAAGATGGTTGTGTGCCTTACGGCTCACGTCGCCATTGGGTGGTATTAGGATCTTTTATTCCTCGACCTATACTTTGGGACTCTGATCTCTTTTCTGTTCGGGTTAAATGATTTTCTAAAATCTAACTTTAGGTTCTCGAAACACTTTCTCCCGGAGAGCCCCTTCAGTCCAGATGATCGCCGGCTGCACCAGAAGATTTTGAAGTTACTCTCCGATACTCTTTTGAGACTTTGTGCCCGTTGCTTTTGCAACTCCCTACCACCGAAATATCCCTATGGATAAATACATACACTTGCCGTTCTTACTTTTATTTCCAATTGATCATGTTATTACAAGATACCTTGAAATCCTTTCTATTGTTCCGAGAATATTTTGTGCCTACTGCCTTGCAGTTCCTTGCCACCTGAATACCCCTACGGATAATTTCTTGCCCTTATCGAGTATCCGTTCATCCCCAGTTGTTCATGTGTTTCACAATGGTCTTCGAAATACTATTCGATCCTCCAAAAATCCTTAGTAGATTATTGCTCTGCAATACTTGTCTGCTTGCATTATGGATGCTTTCCATATGTCTGGCAATATTCGTTAGTATCCTTAGGCACCGTCACTTTGATCCTATTGATTCAACCTGAGTGCGAATGCACGCAATCATCAGTTGATCCTTTTATATTATCTTTCCAGCTCAGACGTCATTTTAAACATGAGCTTGTTCTCGACCAATCTATTTGCCGTCAATTGTACCCTTAGGTCTATTGAACTTATCCACCCTTGATCAGAGCGTCCTCTTCTGATCCTTCGATTTGGAAATCATAATTCCTATGATATCTAAGCATCGAATCATTCAGATGTTCTATAATATGATGCCCTTGCATTCTTTCTTCAACTGGTTGTGTGCCGATGCTCACATCAGCTCCGCTATCGATCGTCAAATCCTTGGTTGGATTATTATTCGGCAATGTCCTTCATATTTAATCACCTTGTGAATTCTTCCTTGATACCTAATGCCATTAGTAAATACTATTCTCTGATTTGGCCAACCATGCTCTGCTTTTGAGCTGGTGATATTTACTCTTGGAACTTGTGGTACCTTATGCCTTCCTTAATCTGTGTGACCTGAAAACTTTTCACGGGTCATACTCCTCTAGTAATTCACCCGGTAGGTTTTTACACTGAAATCATTTTTATTACAGCAGTGAGTGAATGATCTCGCATTGGAGAAGTGGGAGTCGACCTTGAACTTTGTGTTCATGCCCATGGAAACGATGTAGATCGTATCATTAAAGCTTCTCTTCAAATAATTTTTTCCTTGATAAATATCATCTGGTATCTGTGAAATAATCCTTGGCAACCGTGGTTCCGACCATGATTGTTCTCCTTTGATTCTATTTCTCGGACAAGTTAAAGCACTGTCTTTTGCAAGTCAATACAACAGTCCAACCTCTACCTTGATCTACCATCGAGTATTACCCTCTGGTATCTCGAGATTATCATGGAACTGCATAACTTCTTACGAGTTATTAAACACTCAAAGACACCGATAACTCAACCAAGTCCACACTACGGTTCAACAACTCTTCAGTAATCTTCTTTAAGTACGAGTTTGTACCCGATCATGTCATTCCTAGCCTGCTCGGCTATATCTATTCGTGTTGATTTTAACTGTGCTACCTGGTCCTTCTTCTCGGAGCACAATTTTCAACGATGAGCTAAGCTTACGTCGATTTCCTCATCATGTCATTTCGCCTTGAACAGCAAACTTGGTTTGGAGCTTGTGACGTACCCGTGGCTCCAATAACCTTTCGCTTCATCATTCCTTTGACTTGATGTCATCGCCGATCGATTACACCTTCATGAAATCTCTCGACAATTGTGTCGTGATCATCATCAACATTTTGAGCTCTTCCAGGATATCAATTGAATTCATGATGGGAAATACCATCTTTGCCCTCGATGATTTGTGTTATCATCGACCTCTTTATTGCCTTCCGTTCAACACAAACTTGTTCATGTTTTGTGTATACATTGAGATTCTTGCTATCCAGCTTTTGGTCTCCGTTACCTTGAAGTATTACCATCTTTTATGTCAAGAATGTCATGGGAATTTCACCACCTATTTAATAATTCGCGATACAAGTGATACCTCTTGCCATCTCCATTCTTTTTCTTGGTCCTTGTGTTGTTTCTAACCGGAATACCGGCAATTGAACTTTGATGTGTGAATTCGAAACTTCTAGCAACCCTATTGCTTTGAAGTGAATGGTCGATAGTTTCATTCTAATTCTTTTGTTCATTAAGTCACCATTCTAACATTGATCGTGCAACCCAGCCCATATTGTGGTGCACCTTTCAACCAATGTTTAACTACGTATGTTTTCCTCGAGCATACATCATTATATCATTTGATCTGACTAATGTTATCTCCTTGTTCACATAATTGTGGAAACCCATCTTTTGGAAGTCTCGATGAATTGTCGCTGAGTTCATTAGCTACCTCCTTAACCCTTCATTGGTTTAATGATGAGCTTTTGTTTCAGAACTCGCTTCCGTAGTCAATTTCCTGAGAATCTTACAATATCGTCTCGTCAATTTGTTTTGCACCTTTTCTTCTCAGGCATCCTGAGTTTTAGGTATCCTAACACCGTTCAGATCTGAATCCCGGTCAGATATGATGGTTGGGACGCATTTTCCAAGAGTTATAGCATTGGGCTTTATATGACCCGGTAAGGTGATGTCATGCCTAGCACACCTGACCAGAGGACCTAGTGTTATAGTTTCCTTTTTAACAAGGTTAACCACTTTTCCATGAGGAAATTGAATGCATTGTTTAATAAGGTATCCTGATGGATCCTTCGTGTATCCGTCCTTTGCTTGAAGACCATGTCAATGCTATCTCGAAGCATGTATGTGGTACTCCTATCATCAATAAGAACACTCGAAGCACAATGCAAAATTTTCTTAATCAAATTATCCAAACATCGTTGTGTGGGTAATGTCATGAAATTTCTCTCCCCTTTCCTAAGACGTTTTCCACATTATATCCTGTCATGGATATCGTGCTCTACTTGTCCTTGGGAAGGATGTACCCCTGGATTATGTGTTTAAACACATTTTTCTTTCCATTGTTCTGATTAAATCTGATAGACACTTTTCCCCTTCCATTGGTTTGTTTAAACCCTTTCTATGGTCTATATGATATAAGGAGAAATAATTCCCTGCTTGTGCAAACACATCAGTGTACAACTTTGTCGGTAAGACCCTGTTACTATTGTTGATGACATTCCGGTAACCACCGATGGACGAGAACTTTGCCTGTTGGTCCGCCTCGTTTCAACAAGCAGGAAAATGGTTCTCTTCGTCCCTCGCCCTTGGTACCGATGTTGTTGCTGACATATAACTGACATGCTACCCTCTGACATGCCTTGCTATCATGACCGTGCAAGTTGTCGCTGTTCCTCCTACTTTTAATCCACATGATGGGCCCATAACCCACAGGTCCACTTGATCGAAACCTGACTCTTCTTTATAACCCGGATTCTAATGTATCCTTTGCACCTGGCTTCGTATGTGATTCACGAGCTGAATGCTATACAATTATTCATCCTGGAATCAAACACCATGTTATTCTCGTTGTTCAAGCCCCCATTGCAGCTTCTGTCTAGTCATCGAATGATGGCCTACCCATTTGAAACTTTGGTACCATCGTATATTGCAGTCAACGAATTCGCTGAAATACAACTCGTGGGGTACCTTGTGTATTTCCCATTGAGTTCACCATTAGATGCCCAGCTTTGTGGAGATGCGTTCTTCTGGAGTTTTTCCCCTTGGTCGCGTTCGTAGGACGATGGAGATCCCGAAGAAAGGATGGCGAATTGATCATGATGACCTGGAGCAGAGAAATAAAGACTTCAACGTAATGGATCGACCTCTTTGCGAAAAGCAACCAAGACCGAGAAGACTCGATAGAATTTCGTTACCACATCTTTCCCCTTACTCTACCTCTTAAATCTCGGGACGAGATTTCTTGTAGTGGAGGAGAATTGTGACGCCCGGATAGTTAAGCTACAGTAACCCTCTGGTAATCATGCCATGTCACCTCGATTACTGTTGATAATCTCGCGTTAGTTCGAAACCGATTCAAATTCAAATTTGAAATTAAGTCAAAACGATAAAAAATTTCAAACATTAAAACAAAAATGTTCGGAGTGTGCAGTTAAATGCCTAGGTAATTATAGTGCAGAAAACACCTTTTTAGAAAATGCCTAAATACATTAAAATGAAAAAAAACAGAAAAGAAAATATATAAAAAAAGGAAAGAACCAAATAGAAAAAAAAGGAAGAACCCCTCCCCCCCTGCTGGGCCAAGTGGCGCAGCTGGCCTCCGCCGTCAGAACTGGCCGGCCCAACCGCGCCCATATCCCCCCGGACCCCGAAACCCTAATCCAACAGCACCCACTCCCCCCCACTCGCGCCCCCACTCTCCCTCTCCCCCGATCCAATCGGGATCGGGCTCGAGGCCTCCACCTCACCCTCGTCCGCCGCCACGTCGTCCCGGAGCCGTCGCTCGCCGCTACCCCAACTCTCCCCCCCCCGCCGGACTCCCCGTCCCTGCCTCTCCTTCGCCGGTCGTCCCCGTCCGCCTCGGCAACCACCACCACCGCGTCGGCCCGCCTCTCCGACGCCACTACGACCGTCCCGAGCTCTCCATCGACCTCCTCTCAGTGAGCCATGTCCATTCCCCTCTTCCCCGTCGATCCCACCGTCGATTGGCGTTGTCCCGCTCGTGCCCGAAGCTTGGGACGACCTCGCGCTCACCGAGCCGCCCCTGGCCGTGCCCGCGCTCGTCAGCCGCGCCCCAAACTCCAAGCCCTGCGTGCTGGCCGTCGGCCCCAGCCTCACCGCACTCATGCGCTCGACCCCGCCAATCTGGCCGTGCCCTGCCACTCCCTCTGCTCGCCACTGCTGCTACCTGGCGCACACGCCCCCGTCCAGCCACTGCCGCCCCTTGCCCAGCGCTCCTCGCCGCAGGCGCCTCTCCACCGGCCATGGCCTTGCCGTGGCCACCGCCCCCTGCTCCGGCACCTTGCCGGGCCCGCCCGCACCTGGGCGTGCGCCCGCTCAGGCCGCGTCCTGCACCCGCGCCCGCTAAGCGCGCCCGATAGGCCCCTGTGCCTATGACATGTGGGGCCCAGGCCCTGGAACGTTAAAAAAGAGATATAAAAATGAACTAAAAATAAATAAATAAATAAATATATTAATTAATTAATTAACTAACTAGATTAATTAAGTTAATTAAATCCTGAATAGTTGACTAGTTAATTAAACTAAGTAACGGTTAATTAGATATCAGTCTATGACAGAATGGACCCACGCGTCAGTTTGACCAAGTCAACTGACTATTGATTGCTGACGTCATGATGAGGTCAACATACACTATTCTGGATAATGTTAGAATTAAATAGATAAATAAATTCAGAAAATGATTAAAACTTTAGAAATACATAGAAAATAAATCGTAGCTCAGATGAAAATGATTTCTACATGAAAGTTGCTTAGAACGACGAGACGAATCCAGATACGCAACCCGTTCGTCTACCACGTGTCTCTAGCACAGTGAACCTGCAAGTTTTCACCTCCGGTTCATCTGCGTCTCTAGCATAGTGAACCTGCAAGTTTTCACCTCCGGTTCATCTGTCCGAAAATGCGAAACACCGGGGATACTTCCCCGGATGTTTCCCCCTTCCGCCGGTATCACCTACTACCGCGTTAGGGCACACCGAACACCGCGTATTGCCTTGTTACGCGTTGTGATGCTTTGATTGCTCTGTTATTTATTGTGTTCCCTCTCCACTACTTCTTTTCGGTAGACCCCGAGACTGCCGGCGACCCCCAGTTCGACTACGGTGTTGACGACTCGTCCTTCTTGCCAGAGCAACTAGGCAAGCCCCCCCTTGATCACCAGATATCGCCTATTCTTCTCTATACTGCTTGCATTAGAGTAGTGTAGCATGTTACTGTTCGGTTACTCCTATTCTGTTGTATAGCCTGTCATTGTTGCTACAGTCATTGATACCTTACCCGCAATCCTAAATGCTTAGTATAGGATGCTAGTTTATCATCATTGGCCCTACATTCTTGTCACTCTGCCTTGCTATACTATTGGGCCGTGATCACTCGGGAGGTGATCATGGGTATATACTATACATATATACATACTACAGATGGTGACTAAAGTCGGGTCGGCTCGAGGAGTACCCGCGAGTGATTCACGGATTGGGGGCTGAAAGGACCTTTGTCCCGACGGCCCTCTATGTGGATCTTTGTGGCGGAGCGACAGGGCAGGTTGAGACCACCTAGGAGACAGGTGGGCCTGGCCCTGGTCGGCGTTCGCGATTGCTTCATAATAACACGCTTAACGAGATCTTGGTATTTGATCTGAGTCCGGCCACTGGCCTATACGCACTAACCAACTACGCGGGAAAGATATGGGCACTCGACGTCGTGGTATCAGCCGAAGCCTTCGTGACGTCAGTGACTGAGCGGCGCGCGCCGGATTGGGACGTAAGCCTGCCCTTGTATTAAGGGGGCTAGTTCTGCTTCCGGCCGCGTTCGCAACGTGCGGGTGTGCAATGGGCGATGGGCCCAGACCCCTGCGCCATAGGATTTAGACCGGCGTTCTGACCTCTCTGTCGTGCCTAGGTGGGGCTGCGACGTGTTGATCTTCCGAGGCCGGGCATGACCCAGGAAAGTGTGTCCGGCCAAATGGGATCGAGCGTGTTGGGTTATGTGGTGCACCCCTACAGGGAAGTTAATCTATTCGAATATCCGTGATCTTCGGTAACAGGACGACTTGGAGTTGTACCTTGACCTTATGACAACTAGAACCAGACACTTAATAAAACACACCCAGATAAGTTCCACAGACAACCCGGTGATCGCTTTTCCACAGGACGGCGAGGGGAGGATCGCCGGGTAGGATTATGCTATGCGATGCTACTTGGAGGACTTCAGTCTACTCTCTTCTACATGCTGCAAGACGGAGGCTGCCAGAAGCGTAGTCTTCGATAGGACTAGCTATCCCCCTCTTATTCTGGCATTCTGCAGTTCAGTCTACTCATATTGCCTCCTTACACATATACCCATGCATATGTAGTGTAGCTCCTTGCTTGCGAGTACTTTGGATGAGTACTCACGGTTGCTTTGCTCCCTCTTTTCCCCCGTTTTCCTCTTCTTCTCGGATGCCGCAACCAGACGTTGGAGCCCAGGATCCAGACACCACCATCGACGACGACTACTACTCTGGAGGTGCCTACTACTATGTGCAGCCTGCTGACGACGACCAGGAGTAGTTAGGAGGATCCCAGGCAGGAGGCCTGCGCCTCTTTCGATCTCTATCCCAGTTTGTGCTAGCCATCTTATGGCAACTTGTTTACTTATGTCTGTACTCAGATATTGTTGCTTCCGCTGACTCGTCTATGATCGAGCACTTGTATTCGAGCCCTCGAGGCCCCTGGCTTGTATTATGATGCTTGTACGACTTATTTATGTTTTAGAGTTGTGTTGTGATATCTTCCCGTGAGTGCCTGATCTTGATCGTACATGTTTGCGTGCATGATTAGTGTACGATTGAATCGGGGGCGTCACATACTATCTACCAACAATCAAATACTCCCTCAAATATAAGAGCTTTTAGATCACAAAAATAGTGATCTAAACGCTCCTATATTTCTTTAGTCGGTAGGTGCTATGTCTATTAATAGCAAGATATTTACCTAAAATGCGTTTGCAGGCGAAGCTGCATGATACTCTTTATCTTACGCGTCGGTCTTTGTAGCGATCGGACTCAGCCTCATATTACTCCCCTGTATTTCACCATACAGCTATTCATTAGGCACAGTATTCTCACTTTATTAGCTGTGCTATCCCATGTGAATCAGTGTGTCATATACGAGTGCATTCACACTTGCCTTTACATAATTTGTATTCTAGCCATGAAACGAATGCTAGCCTCTCCCAAGCTGCGTATTTATATCACTCACCACACCACGGCTCAGCACTTGAACACCACCGTCTCTCTCCCAAGCCACTTCTTCATCTTCAGTCCTATCAAGAGACAGGCGCTCACACCTTCCGCTCACCATATCCCCCGATTGTGTAGCCTACCTCTACGTACCTATGTTGAAACATGTTCCTTGTCCCCTCAATTCGTCTTCTGCTAAAACCTGTTAGAATACATATCCGGTTCAAAGATATATACAAGGAGATAAAATAGGTTTAAAAAAATAATTACTTGTCCTGCCCAGTCTCTATCCCATCATGTAGTCCTATATATGCCCATACGAGGGCCAGATCAATAACGACCAGAAGTATTAGGGATTGATAGGGGCCAAACAAATACAGTTGGTTCAAATTTTCCAATCCACCAGCAAACATAAAAAATGTCACGATTTTTTCTTCAACCTCGTCCCTTGAGACAGATTCCACGTCCAATCGAGGAAAGAAGCTCTGGCCACTATAGATTAACAAACAATCAAATCTAAGGAACAAAATCTCGTCCTAAACTGTAGCCTCTAACACCAAAACCCAGGCCGTAATTGTAGGAGACTCAACACTTGCAGATCCAGTAGAACTTTGGCTTGACTCATGCTCCTCGAAGTAGAACTCCATCCCTTCCATGGAGAACGAACTTCCACATTGCGTGCGATAGGTAGGGGATGTCTGGTGAAACAAATGCGCTCCTGGCACCATCTAGCAGAAACTACAACGTGGCCATCCAACACATTTAGTTCCCTACTGGCCTACTAGCGCAACCGCCACATTGGTTAAATTCAAAGTCGCCCACATGGCACAAGTCAGGAACACCAACAGACAACATCGTTATATTTGCAGCAAACAATCAGTGTATAGCAATTTGAAAAGCAGGCACACAGATCACAACACTACAATGGAAGGACGAGATAAAGGGAGTCATGTAGCTTGGTCTTGTGTTCATGTGTAGGGTAGGCATCCGAACGTACATCCATTTTTCACCACGAAAATTAAGAAGACGCTTTGAGATGAAAATTGCCAAATAAATACTTTGAGACATGTTTGTTGCAAACAAATAATCCGAGAAACGGCAGGACCAAATATTAATTGATAAAGTGAGTGTGTCAAATGATCTCAAAGGAGACTATAGCATGTTTGTTGTATTTTATTTTTCTACTTATAGTTGGGCCTGATGAAATTTTAGAGGCATCTATGAACCATATATATTGGGAAACACATCACAAACCGAGGGGACAGATAATTTTTGAAGGAATGAATATGAGTTGAAGAGACCAAAAGGATACAGTACTATGTAATTCGAGGAACGAATTAGGTGATCTACAACAATTAAAAAATCATGAAATGTACATATCTATGATATACCACTGCATAGTGTCTGCTTTGCCTCCGGGTGGACGATATTTTCACGGGAGACTTGAACATGCTGATTCTTTTCTTGGCAAGGCGTAAGTGCGCCCGGCGGGATGCATTACATCATTATGCACATGCTGACCCCTTGATGCTGGCGTGCCATGGCGGCTTCTCTGTCCCCTTCGAGGATGAGATGTCAATTGTCCTGTCATCGTTGGCCATTGTGATCATCTAGTTGTTCTTGCTACCCTCTGAGGACATCGGCATAGATCAATTCGCTCGGTGAGAATTTCTCATGAATTCGGACCATGTGCCATTGGCAACCACATGTTCCAGCCAGAATAGATCGATCAGCAAATGGCTAAGCTCTGTACATTGCAACTTGAAAGCTAGCTTCTTTGAATTATTTTGTACTCACTTCGTTTCTACAATCCAAATGGATCTTTTAGAGATTTTAAGAGGGACTACATATTGATCTATATAGACATATTTGAGATTGTAGATTCACTCGTTATTCTTGATAGGTGTTCATATAATGTTGATAGGTATTCATATAAAGTTTTTCTTGCATAGTTTCAGCTCATAGTTGGTGTATGTGAGAAATATGTTGAAATGACTGGTCGAGCATGGAGAGCACACATGTGATAGGCGGTGGACTTTAAATGGTTAGGCATGCAGTGTGTGGTTGGTGCAAATTCACATCTAATTATTTTCTTGATATATTTTTGCATGGACTTGTTTCATATGGAATGCATATTGGGGGGGGGGGGGGGGGGGGGGGAGTATTGTGTGCATTTGTGTGTGAACAAAGTGTATGTATGTATGCTGGACCATATTAGTTCCAAGCATTAAATTGGGGCATATCACATTATGAAAAGTAAAACAAAATAATCTTCGAAATGTATCTTGAGAAAAAATAGACATACCGGTGTGTTGCGCATAGGTTGAAAATAGTGTTCGCGCATATGCTGACATGGCACATTTGGCGAGATGTGAGGCTGCGTGTAGAGAGAATTATTGGTACCCGGGACCATGAACTAGATATAATATTTTTGAGTAGTCTATGGCAATATTTTTGTAACATGGTATTTTTTGAGTAGTCCCTGTTGGGGCTGCTCAGGAATACGAGCACGAGGTAGAAGAAGAGCACACACACACAGATTTTTGAAACGCATGCACACACTTGTGCCCTTTTCACTGTCTCTCTTCTCTACAATCCAAATGAACTAAATTACAACGGCTTAAGTAGCCGGACCAAAACACAGCTACCACCGCTTTGCACTACTTAGCATGCACACGCACGTACACATACTCGTTGTCGAGCCACTAACGGCTTGATCCACACAACTCGACCCAAGCAGGATTGCATGGATCCTTATCCTAGCTAACTACTCCAGCTACATCACATGCACGTTTAGCACTAACAAAGCTCACGCAACGGCCACGCGACTCGGGCATTTACGTGCATGTTTGTAGATGGGCACTTACAATACTTTTGTACTTAACACATGACTAATTCTTACAACACGTGCATGACTCACCTAATGGAGAACTAAATGGTATTGCAACAAGATCAACCTAACACTCCTGCATTAACTACTAGCTTCCGCACATGACCTGCTCTGGAAGCTGTCGTGCATTCTTCGTGGACCCTACCTCACTGTTACCTTCCACTGTCTCACCCCCACGGAGAGTCTCTAACAACCATCACGAATTCATGATCATTTCCGGCCTGGAGGCGAGAGTCTCGTCACCTAGCTCCCATGCGGTAAATTAGGAGTGGGCAGAGAGGTTGAAGCCCCAAGCACAACGTGAGCATGAAGGTGGCTCACGGACATGGTGATGAAGGTGGCCAGTGCATCCGGGAGGCCGGAGTGCCTCGCTGCGGATCAGACGGGCCTGTGGTGGCCGGAGGCGGCATATTATCACTCATGGTCATCTCAACGTGTAGTACATTCTGCATCATCTTCTTGATAAACCAAGGGCACCCTTCCTGACATCTCCTATTCGTACGCTAACATCTTTTTTCTTTTCTTATTTGCACCACTCTTTCCGGTAGTTGTTGTATGACCGACAGATCATGGACCTCAATATTTGTGAGGCATGGATTGAACCAACTCAATAGGCAGTGGCGGCGTATATATAAATTATTGGCCATAGTGTAGGGTGTCATTCCTGAAGATATCTATCAGTGATCCCGTCTAGCGATTTATGTTTGCACAGGAGAAATGGGACATGTGGCTGTTTATATGGTTCCAAATATGGGTGTACGTGCACTCTAGGGACCGAAGATCAAACTACGTGCTGCCTCCATCATGGGCGCTGACAGCTATAATGATTCCTCCATCGACGCCGTCATCCTCCATCATGTGCTCCACCTGTCCGTCGACGGAATCTACATACAGCGTCTATCGAAGCTGGCCATTGAGACATCAATCAACTTTTCATGGGTCCACAACTAATGTATGCCGGCAGAGCGCTGAGCACACATCCTGAAAATCACTATTTGAGTACTCCTTGCAAAGATCACTCTCACCTTGTGTGCGTCACTTGTCGAAACCTGAGACTTTTCCCTTTTCTCGTAGGTCCATTTTTTTAAAACATTCTATCTCTTAATTCGTCCGCCCAAATCTGGAATCGTTTTCACCGTGCCTCTCGTGGAGCAAAACTGTGCCTCCCGCGTAAGAAAAAAACAGAAAACATGTTATCTTTTTCGTTTCCGAGAGGCACGTCCATGCCTCTTGCGAAGGCACTACCGTGCCTCTCACAAAAGCAAAAGTTGTGATTTTGAACTTCACGGGTAAAGTGATCAGACAGAAGCAATTTGACAAAAGGCATACATGATTAAGTTTGGCATGACTTGACACCGGTGACCCTACATATCGGTGACGTGGGGGGTTGGGGGAGGGGGTCATGATTGTGGGCGACACATAAGGTGACAATCACAAGGTTGTACTTGTTGGTTTAAAGGGGAATACGTGCATCAATGACTTCATCGACACCATGGAAGTTGCATAATGAAGTCCTCTAGAGCCGCTATTTTACAAGCCCTCGCTAGGCATTAATCGTCGGGCATCAGTGACACCCATCTCCGACTCCTTATCCAGTACGTCATGAGTGGCGAGCGGCTTCATTGACAATGTGGCCGTCATGAGTAGCAGGACATGAGATGATCCACAATGCGGTCAGCTAGGATTGGAAAGAGCGCCAAAAGATCGCACCCGTATTGCAGAAACTTGTAAAAAGAGTCACTTTAGCTATTGAGGAATTGGTGCCCACTATGGTTAGCACGGCCAAGTGGTCAGACCGAGTCTTCAAAGTTCTGTAGTGCACGTGGTGTTCAGATGTGGCACGGTGTCATGTTGGGAGAGCAGAAGATGCTGTACTGCCTCCCGAGTTGCTGCTGAATGTTTGCTTTCCGACATCTTCTATTCCCTGCTATGTTTCATTGTTTTTGTGTGTGTTCTTGCGTTACTTCTTCTATGTAAAAATGAAGCATATGTCCATGACTCCCTCAAGCATGAAGGAAACACACACAACCAGTAAGCATGCACAAAACACAATCTATTGGTGGCATGTATAATTTACTAATTTTATTTTTCTTGCGTTGCCTCTTCCTAAAATGACTAGCGAAGTATGGAGAAAGACATACTTGATTGGTGGTAGTATATATAAGTTGCCACTCATACTGGCGCAGTTGCTGAAAACATACTATCATAAATTTCTCATCAACTTATTCACATAAGTGCTTTATATAAATTTCATTGAATCGTGGAAGAGCATAAGATGTCACCTCTGAGCACCAGTACCCGAGGGCCACGACAAGGTAATCCTACTTAGTAGGTGGACTGGTAACTTCCATTGTTACGCACATCATGGTCACGGCCCAGTTGTCCACATGGCTTCCTTCCCGCCCTACCTCTGCCACACATTCCAAATATGCACCACATGTGCCATTAATTCCTTCAGGGGTGGTGCGTGCTCGTTGTACAGGCCTTCTAGCCACGCTTGCTATCCACCCATCACTGAGCCCCGAAGAAAGCTGTCTTGATGCGGGGGAGGCCAAAACAAATGGACGGTGTGGAGGACCTTCCCTGCACATGCGGGGCAAGTGGGCAACACGTGAGGGAACACTCGAGGGAAGCATACAGAGAATATTGAGCCCTCACATCCACATGTGATCTACATCGAAACCTGCATCTACTCATAGAACTGCTCGTGATACCACTATTGGGAACCGTAGTAGAAAACAAAAATATTTGCCCTACGATCAACCGGGAACACTATGAAGATGTGGCTTGGATCGGATTGCTACCAACTCGAGTTGCAGCGGAAGAAGAGTCAGGTGTAGATGAATGATCCGTCAAACTGTCCACAAATAGTCTCTTGAATGGAAGGCCCGAAGCACTATCTCTTCACAGTTTGGAGCGTACAGTATTCACGATTCGGCAGCGCTTCACCACGCAGAGCAAATCTTCGCCGAAGAATTAGAGGGAGGAGATCATAACCACACCGAGTTTCTAATTATGATAACTAGAGAGCATCTACATCCAGCTTTAATTTGACCAACTAGAACTAGAACTAGAGAACTAGAGGAGGCTCCAAAAGCTTGTATCTAAAAGTGCCCAAAACATCTAGTATATACTAGTAATGTGCATGTGCATTGCAATCCGAGAACAAAATCTCGCCCACCTCTGGAGACCCATTGTGTTACCATTTGTCCATTTATTGAGGTCGAACGTGATCGGTCCCAAGGTGTTGAGCTTGGTCATCATACCATAGCACGTCGCTTCCACAAGCCCCTCCATGCATCGACTTGTAATTATGGAGCCTTGTAATGGTGGTGGGTGCCAGTCATGTCTCATCCACACTTGTTGGATGCATCATTCCCGCGGATGAGGATTGCTTCCGCTGATCACTACAAGTGGAAGGGGTGGGACTTTAGGGGCATCGGCACCGCTCGTGCAAGCTGGGGCACTCGCTTACAACGCAAAAACTATTTATGTCTGGAGCAAGGGAAGCGTCCATCACGCGAGGAGGTCTGTGGCACCACCGGCAACATCCGACGCTAATGAGTTTGGGGAACACCAACGGTTCCCAGCTAGCATGTAGCACCGAGGCAGTGGCCCCGGTGGTATGGCAGATGCTTCAGTTTGTCTCGCACCATTGTGGAGCGGCATGGGGTAAAGGCAGTCCCCCTTCTATTGTCTTGGCGGTGGTCTAAGGTGGAGAGTTGTCCCACCAATTTGCCAGGGCACAAACGAAAGTTGCCATGAATTACAAAAAGTAAAATAAATATGAACAATAGTTAAGTTCAGTTGAACAAATCATATGAACTGTAGGCCACTAAAAGTGTTTGCCTACCACACATGGGTGAAGGAACTTGCAGCAAAATCGACTTTAGTGTGTCCGCCTAGACCTCTCGAATCCAATGAGCTCCTTATATAAAGTTAAGCTATTTCAAAGTCCTCAATCAATAGTAATCTAGTTTTGGGGTGTTAATCTGATGATTATGTGTTGTTCTCATCTTCTTCATGCTTCCTTTCTCGTTCACTTTGCATCTCCTCAAATAAATTAGGAAGCTCTAGCAGTAATAATGTTTACTAGACAGTTTCGTATCTATGTGCTCCAGGAAAAGTAATAATCGGATTTAAGTCTTTGCCCGGTCAAAAGTATGGGGTACTAGCAAATAAGTTCACAATGCCCTTTGTGCTGGACGGGCTATGATAGTATTCATCATGCCTTGTTTTAATGTTTGCACATGAAGGACTTATGGAAGTACCTCAAGATAGAGAAGGTAATTGAGGACCTATGTGTTAGAAATAAACCGTGATGGGTATGCACCCAGAGTACGTGTGTGCGTGTGTGTCACGATAGTGTACGTGCGTGCGCATGCAGTCCTGGCCATGGCGAGTTGGTTAGTCCAGCGCGTAGTGCTTAGTCTAGGTGGTTAGTTGGTTAGCTAGCTTCATTGCATGATAGGATAGTCATGCATGTAGTTAGTTAGCTAGATAAGTTGTTAGCTGGCCGGATAGACTCCATGGTTAGTTAGCATGCATCAGAATAGGGGAGGTGGCGTGTGTGCCAGCCTATAAATAGAGGCCGATCTGAGTTGGTTGGATGTACGTGGTATGTGCCATAGTTTGAGATGAGTAAAAAGAAGAGCCGTGCGTGTGGCCGAGGCGCCGTTCGTGTGGCGTGGCGCCGTTCGTGCGGCGAGGCGTTTGTCGCCGTAAATTCTTGTGTCCGTGTGCTCCTCTTCTTCTTTCACCTATGTACGTCCGAGTGAAAGAGAGACTGGGGTTCGTCCGGCGTTCGTGTCGCTGGAGCCTACTCGTTGTTCGCCGCCGGACCGGGTTTGTCCCAACAATTGGTATCGGAGCCTTGTCGATCTGCAGTGAGTCCGCCGCATTGCGGCCAGGAGGCCGCGGAAGTCCTGCATGGTGGCCCGGAGTTCACGAAGGCGCGGCACGGCGCGGCGGCGTGGCGGCGTTGCACGGCGGCGTGGATGCCGCTGCGGCCGTGGCGCGGCCGTCGGGAAACGATGACCGTGTTGGGGCAGTCTTGCGTTGAAACGCACGGTGGCGTGGTGGTGTCAAGCGTTCTAGCGCGACTTCATCGACGGCGTATGTCGCCAGGACGTCAGGCGTGTGTCACCGGCAGAGAAGGAGCTCGACGTGTGCCGCCGAGGAAGAGCATGGAGCCTGCGTCAAGCATGACGGAGGCAGTAGCGGCGGCCATGACGACGACAATGACGGGAGAGGCAACAACTCCAGCAACGACGAGTGACAATTTAAGGGGAGAATATTAGAAATAAACCATGAAGAGTATGCACCCAGAGTACGTGTGTGCGTGTGTGTCACGATGGTGTACGTGCGTGCGCATGCATTCGTGGCCATGGCGAGTTTGTTAGTTCAGCACGTAGTGCTTAGTCCAGGTGGTTAGTTGGTTAGCTAGCTTCATGGCGTGATAGGATAGTCATGCATGTAGTTAGTTAGCTGGATAAGTTGTTAGCTGGCAGGATAGACTCTATGGTTAGTTAGCATGGATCAGAATTGGGGGGGTGGTGTGTGTGCCAGCCTATGAATAGAGGTCGATGTGAGTTAGTTGGATGTACGTGGTATGTGCCATAGTTTGAGATGAGTAAAAAGAACAGCCGTGCCTGCGGCCGAGGCCTCGTTCGTGCGGCGTGGCGCCGTTCGTGCGGCGAGGCGTTTGTCGCCGTAAATTCTTGTGTTGGTGTGCTCCTCTTCTTCTTCCACCTACGTACGTTCGAGTGAAAGAGAGACCGGGGTTCGTCCGGCATTTGTGTCGCTGGAGCCTACTCAGCATTCGTCGCTGGACCGAGTTTGTCCCGACAATTGGTATCAGAGCCTTGTCGATCCACGGTGAGTCCTCCGCGGTGCGGCCAGGAGGCCGCGGAAGTCCTGCATGATGGCCTGGAGTTCACAAAGGCGCGGTACGGCGCAGCGCCGTCGGCGGCGTGGATGTCGCTGCGGCCGTGGCGCGGCCGCCGGGAAACGACGACCGTGTTGGTGCAGTCGTGCGTTGAAACGCACGGTGGCGTGGTGGTGTCAAGCGTTCTAGCGCGACGGCATCGACGGCGTATGTCGCCAAAACGTCAGGCGTGTGTCGCCGGCGGAGAAAGAGCTCGACGTGTGTCGCCGAGGAAGAGCATGGAGGCTGCGTCAAGCGTGACGAAGGCCGCAGCGGCGGCCATGACGACGACAACGACGGAAGCGGCAACAACTCCAGCGACGACGAGTGACAGTTTAAACGGAGAATGTTAGAAATAAACCGTGATGGGTATATGCACCCAGAGTACGTGTGTGCGTGTGCGTCACGATGGGGTACGTGTGTGCGCATGCAGTCGTGGCCATGGCGAGTTGGTTAGTCCAGCGCGTAGTGCTTAGTCCAGGTGGTTAGTTGGTTAGCTAGCTTCATGGCGTGATAGGATAGTCATTCATGTAGTTAGTTAGCTGGATAAGTTGTTAGCAGGCAAGATAGACACCATGGTTAGTTAGCATGCATCAGAATAGGGGAGGTGGCATGTGTGCCAGCCTATAAATAGAGGCCGGTCTGAGTTGGTTGGATGTACATGGTATGTGCCATAGTTTGCTATGAGTAAAAAGAAGAGCCGTGTGTGCGGCCGAGGCACCGTTCGTGCGGTGAGGCGTTTGTCACCAGAATTCTTGTGTCGGTGCGCTCCTCTTCTTCTTCCACCTATGTACGTCTGAGTGAGAGAGAGACTGGGGTTCGTCCGGCGTTCATGTCGCTGGAGCCTACTCGGCGTTCGTCGCCGGACCGGGTTTGTCCCAACAATATGTGATACTCAATGTGAAAGTTCATCAGTTTTGAGTGACCTTCTACACGATTGATGTGTGAAGCTCCTCTGCTCAGAATTTGGTCAGAAGATACTATCAATTCTTCAAATGATTTAGTTGCAACAGAAAATTACTTTCAAGGAAAGTTTTAACGAAAACATGGTACCTATGGTGGACCTTGCGATGAGAGCATCCAGCCACAAGCTATGATGGTGCATGTCACTCAGCATTGGTAACGAACCACTCCAGATACCTCAAGAAGCATTGCTCCAGAGTAGCTAGACATGGCTGGTGAAAATGAAAGAAAATTTATGTCATGTACAATTTTCATGCTTAGTTTCATGAAGAAAGTGGTCCATGAGGGATGTGCATTATTACCCGCGATGAACATGGCTTCTTTCTCATGACGGGGAACTGTGATATCCTCTTTGTACATTATCTCGGAACTACCGAGGCTCGGGTTCTTCCGAATAGTTTATTCTTGCAGGAAAATTAGGCTGCAACCATATTATGATTTATTCAAGCTGTATGCAGGTCGTCAAGGTGATGCAAAAAAGGAGGAAATTGTATCAGCTAAATGGCTGCCATCTGTGAGGTGTGTTCCTTCTTATGTCGCAATTTTAATCATCTCATTTTAGACATCGTCCTAGTGAGGCCAATAGGGCGGCTCATATTCTTGCAAGTAAGGTCACTCATGCACACAAAAAAAATGAATGGAACACAAAGCCACTTGATTTTATCATTCATTTAATAGTGGATGGTCTTTCTCTATTTGCCAATGTAATATAATCTGACATGAAGGCTTTCCCTAAAAAAATAACTCTTTTAAAGGTGAGAATTTATGTCACTTTGCTTGTTGACGTCGCTACACTAGGGTTATTGGTGGTGGTGTTGAGCATCAAGGCGATGAGTAGCCACGACAGCGAGCTATGTGTGGATGCTACATTCGATGTTGTCGAGGTAATCACATAGAGATAAAAAACGAGCAGAGGGTGTGGTGGCCAGAGTGCAACCTTACATGGGTGGATGTGGAGGACATGGTTGCGAGTTAGTGGAATCCACATAGCAGGTCACAGGATGCTGCCACAACCGTTATATGATGGCTGCAAAGCATCATAGTGTTACCTCGAGGAATAACACCGTGCAACACCCTGTCTTTGCATTATGGTAAGTGTTCCCTTCCCAACGTCTTCTATTCTCAAGCTAACATACTTTTTTGGTGTTTACACTGAACAATCTTCGTCGATAATTGTCTCCTAGTCTGATGACATAATGGCTATCTCGAGGACATACAACTGGATGAAGATCAGAGGAGGGCATGACTGGCGATTGCTAGTATACAGATAATATAGTATGTTGCGATAATGTAAGTTAAATGACATGCGAGTGGTAGCTGCTCTCTCAATCAATGGTGAGATTTCCACAAGGATTTTCAGCAATAACATTACCAAATACCGTATCCTATCAACGATGGGACAGAAATGAGGCCTATCTTGGGTGGTTCATTTGTACGATAGACAATCAAAGACAAGCCCTTTTTTTTCAAATGCCACAATTTAAAAGGGATTATTCAGAGGAATATAGCTAGACAAAAATAATAATCCGAGTGGGTTATAACTGTAAAGATATAATTCAAATGATTTTGGTCGGAAAGATTAATGGATTAAGTGGGTAGGGCCATATTAGATAAAAAAATCATATCGCCCAATTGTTACAACTTACAGTTAAAAAAACATGGTAGATCTCCACAAGATTTTTTATTGTGTACAGGTATCTAAAATAAGTTATAATGTTGTCAACACCGGTGTGCAAAGACATAGCGCAGGAGAATATCTTTTTTCCAGCTCTACTTCGATCAAGGGCTGTGTGGATGTTTTGAGGCTGACTTGCTCGTACCGAGAGATTGTATCCGGGTGTCTCAGGAGTACACTACCTTCCCAATAGTGCTACAGACGAACTGTGCAAATGAGCTAAATACTCTTAGACGCCTGGATGGGCGAGTATGTTACATAGACCATCTAATTGATGAGGTGAAAGAGATGCTTACTGGAAAGAGGCAGTTGATCTTACTTAAAATTAACGATATTCAAAACAGGGTTGCAGATCTAGACTATATCTCCAGAGTTGGGCACCTTGTGGTAGCAGAAGCAGCATATTCTACGGAAGACCTTCTGTTTGGTGATTGCAATCCCGATACTTGATTAATAATCTCCCAATTAATTTTCTATGCAAACGGCCTTCTTTTTCATGATCATTTGCACGATCGATCGGGTATCGACTCACCGGCACATCCACATTGTTTTTCTTCCAATGGTGTACGTGAGCTATTAGAAATAAGAAGCTCATGACTCTCGACACAAAAAAAAAATGCACACGCATGGTTGTTGCAGTCATGGTTGTAATGGTGTCTTGACTTCTTCTCCTTCTTGCTTTGGCTTCAGCGCATGTGTCCTCACCGATCATCCGTACGAATCCCAAGATTGGAAGTTCGTGGTCAATAAGCTCTGGGGCAAACATGGCTCTTCGGCCGATAGACGGGTAGCACAGAGACTAACTGTTTTGGAGCCTTCATCCTCGACATCTCAGATGGCAAGTACCCCACTACTAGGAAAATGCTTAGGGCATCTCCAGCCGCGCCCCCAATAGGCCCTCTCAGGCCACTTTTTCGGCGCCGGCGCCGAAAAAACGGCCCAGTCGCGCCCCCAGGACGCCGAAAATCGCCGGTTCGAACCTTTTTTCCGCCCGGCGGTCACAGGCCGAACCCGGCGCGCTGGGGAGCCGTTGGGGGCTCCGGCGCTAGGAAAAAGCACGCCTGGCCCACACCGACAGGGGAAAACTCAAGGTTTTCTTCCCCCGACTCGCCTCGCACCCCCCGCGCCCTCGGCCACCACTAGCTATATATCGGCGACGGCCGCCGGCCTACTCCGCTAGATAGCCATTCCCCGCCGGAAAATAGCAGCGCTTCGCCGCGGCAGCCCCTCCCGCAGCAGCTGAGCATTTCCGGCCGCCGTTTCCGGCCGCGGAGGCACGGTTTAACGGCGGGTACACGCCCACCGAGCGCAAGGTGTTCGGCGTTTTGACTGTGCCGGTGATGGACTCGGATGAGGAGGAAGAGCTCGCCACACTGCTGGAGGAGGAAGCCGCGACCGACGTCCAGGAAGAAGAGCATCTGATGGTGCTCGCCGCCCTCGCCCAGCTGCTGGTGAGCAATGAAAAGCCGCGTCGAGGTGGCTCGGCGCCGGGACGGGTTAAAGCAAAGAACCGACATCGTCTGCACGGCTACTGCATGCTCTACTCCGACTACTTCGCCGATGCTCCACTTCATGGCGAGAGAACATTTCGGCGCTGTTATCGGATGAGCCGAAAGCTCTTCCTCAGGATTGTGAATTCCATCCGGGAGTTCGACAACTACTTCAAGTGCAAGATGGATTGCACTGGCGCTCTTGGATTCACCTCCATCCAGAAGTGCACGACAGCGATGAGGATGCTTGCATATGGAGCTCCCAGTGATTCACTCGACGACTATGGGCGCATGGCCGAGTCCACCAGCATAGAGTGTTTCTACAAGTTCTGTCGGGCAGTGGTGGCAGTGTTTGGGCCACAATACTTGAGAACACCCAATGCGGAAGACACTGCTCGGATCCTAGCCCAGAATGCAGCAAGAGGATTTCCTGTGATGCTTGGAAGCATCGACTGCATGCATTGGAAATGGAAGAACTGCCCATTTGGTTGGCAGGGGATGTACAAAGGCGCCAAAGGCGGTTGCAGTGTGGTGCTTGAGGCGGTAGCCACACAGGACCTCTGGATTTGGCACTCCTTCTTTGGTATGCCAGGAACTCACAATGACATCAACGTGCTGCAGTACTCTCCTGTTTTTGCCAAGCTCGTTGAGGGCCATTCTCCTCCGGTGAACTTCGAGATCAATGGGCACCAATACAACAAGGGGTACTATCTAGCTGACGGCATCTATCCGAGATGGTCGACATTTGTGAAGACGATCTCAAACCCTGTGGCAGGAGGCAAGAACGCCTGGTTTACGAAGGTTCAGGAGGCTTGCAGGAAGGATGTCGAGCGGGCATTTGGTGTGCTCCAATCTCGATTCGCTGTTGTTCGGTACCCCGCTCAAACCTCGTCGAAAGATCAAATGTGGGAGATCATGACTTGCTGTGTCATCTTGCACAACATGATCATCGAGAGCGAGCAAGAAGACCCAGTGTTTGACACTGAACCATACTACATGCAGGGTCCTCTAGCCGAAGTTGATCACCAGCTACCGGCAACTTGGACTGCCTATCTCAGTACGCGTCAGGAGATCCGAGACCCACAGGTGCATCATCAACTGCAGAAAGATCTGATTGAGCACCTATGGAGGCTCAAGGGGGACGCCGCGTGATGAAATACGAGTTTTATTTGTTGAACTATATAATTTGTATTGAACTATTTGTTGTTGTAGTATTTTGTTGAAGTATTTGATTTTTCTGTGATGAAATATGTGTGTGCTGATAATTGAACGCCGAAACCACGCCGAATATGGGCCTATTCTCGCCCATATGGGCCGTTTATTCGCCGAAAATGGGCTGCAAAGTGGGCCAATTTCGGCCCCTGGGGGCGGGCTGGGGGCGACGACTGGGCGCAAAACCGCCCCTAGCTCCGAGTGTGTCGCCGGCTCGCCCCCAGGCGGCGCTTTTAGACGCCCCCTGGGGGGCCAACGGCTGGAGATGCCCTTATAGGTAGACAATTAGCAGTAGCGTTGGTTATATACCACATGCTACTGCTATTTAGCAGTATGGCTAGCTAAAACCAGCGTTGCAAGCGCACATTAGCAGTAGCGCTTGTTTTTCAGGCCAGCGCTACTGTTAGTGGGCCACACACTTGGCCCACTGTTGCAGCTCTAGCTATAGCGCTGGGCCTCCTACCCCATGCTGCTGCTAAGCCCACATCTGCTTTCCCCCTCCGGCCGACGCTCTCTCTCTCTCTCACTCTCTTACTCTCACACTCACACTTCCCCCTCTGGCCCGCCGCCCTCGTGTCCTACGCCGGCCGCCCTCCCCCGTGCCGGCCCTCCTCCCCCGCCGGCCGCCCTCCCCCACGCCGACCATCCTCCCCCGCACCGGCCCTCTTCCACCGAGAGGTACTCCTCCCTCCTTCCTCCTCCTCCTCCCTTCCTCCCTAGTTAGTTATTTTGAATCCTAATTAGAGATTAGGTAGTATGAACCCTAGTTAATTTGTATGAACCCTATGTTCTTAAATTAGCTAGGTTTTAAAACTAGGACAGAAATTTATCTAGGTTTTTAAATTAGGACAGAAATTTACCTAGGTTTTTAATTAGGTGTAGCTAATAGAATTTAGGTGTTTTAGGTGTATTTAACATAATTCTAGGTGTTTTAATTGTTTTAGGTGTAGTTAACAAATTCTATCTATTTATTTAGTTAAAGCAATTGTTGTCATTTTTTAGTTAAACCAAATTTTCGTGTTATATGCAAATTTGCAGTGGACATGTCATATTTTGAACATGTCATATTTTGGACATGTCATATTTTTCCGAGTGGCCTATGTTTTGCCATATTTTTACGTTATGGCAAAATTTAGGAACTCGATATGTCCTATTTTTACCACAGGTCATGCCGAATTTTGCTAAGTGTTTATTAATTTTGTTTTCATAATTAAGCATTTGTTCTCAACGTCGATGATGCCTAGCCCGCATCCTCGTTGTCGACTCGGTGGAGGAGGCTTGCTTGATTATAGGGGCCATGTCCGGGACTGGGCTCCACCTGGCTGGTACTGGGAGGTGCTACCTTCTGGGTCGCGCAGCTTGGTGAGGAGGCAGCTCGTCGTCGACCCGAATCTTAATTGGTGGCGGTCGCGTGGGCCAGTGACGGTGGGGAGGCCTTCGTCCACCACAGAGGGGGTATCTCACCATGTCAGCGAGGAGGATGAGCACGTCCGTCGCTACATGGTTGCGTTGGAGGGCAGGTCCGAGAGTACCTGGATGGTTCTTCACGGATCTCACTGGAGCTATGATCCTGTGATGGTTCCTTCTCTTTGGGTGTCTGCCCGCTCCGATACCCGTCGTTCGCTAGGGTTTTAGCTGTATTAGTGATGTTATATGTATGATACAATTCGAGATGTATTAGTGATAATATTTGACGATGTACGAACGCAAGAGATGATTTAGTTTTCTTATTGAATGCATGCTAATTTGAATACTAATTCGTTTTATGATTTAGTTTGCTTATTGAATGCACGTCTGTTTCAACTATATGAACATAGGAAATGTCTGACGACGATAGCGAAAGGGAATTCGGTATGTGCGAATACTGCGAAGACGAGCGCGGCCTGTGTGACAGGCCTCACCTAGTTGGTGGTAGGCGCTTCAGCGTCAAGCTTGATGAGAACTTCGAAGTGCATACAGTAAGTCATAACGACAAGTCTTTTTTCGTAATTAAGCATGACTTCTGCTTCTTTTGCTTCAACTTATAATTTAAATGTTTTACTATTCTACTAGCGTATCCCCTGCCATGCAAGAATATATGTGTTGGATAAGGTTGGTTTCAGTACTATGGAAACTATGGAGGTAAAAAAAGTTAACTTGAGGACCGAGCATGGTTATAGTTTTCTCGCAAAATTATACAATACAGACACCTACACACATTTTGAATGTAAACAATGGAGAGCACTATGCAAGGCTTATGCATTTGAGCGTGATATGCTTATCACCTTTGATATTCATCCAGAAGATGATATTGAAGATAATATCGACATCTGGGTCGATGTGCAGATGCCTCCAGTTCTACCTTTATGTAAGTTTCTCAACCATATTTATGTCTTGGATATTGTTTATGTCCGGCACGGTGGGTGGCATCGAATTACCGTGGAACACGGGGTTGCTCGGTTGAACGATTCTGCCCTTGGCAACATCAATCAACTTGCCGCCCACGAAGTGCAGGAGAGTGCATGGAACGTCGGCGCCGGCGCCCTGCTAAAACATGTAGGGCATCAGGGGATGCCCAGTCAAAGGAAATGATATGAAGTCATCGTCCGAGAGGCTTAGTTACCGTGATGGCATCGAGCTCGGCTAATGTCGAGGCACCGTCAACGGCGGGCATGCAAGTGACGGAGGGTCCGCTTGTTGCCGAGGTGCCGGCCGGCGTATTCTTCGCACACCCGGGTGCATTAATAAGCTCCAATGCCCGCGCCAGCGCCAGAGACACTAATACCGCATCCACCGGAGACACCAATGGTGCCTGCCTGCACATTGTGCGAGTTGTTGGCCGTGAAGCTGGTAACCGGGGGCGGCCCGTGTTGGCCGCCCGCAATCCACGCCTGTAGCCCCTCAATGAAGGTAGGCACAATGGCGGTGATCGCCCCTCCCAGTTGGTGTTGCACTTGCTCTTGGACCATCTCCGGAATCCGTGCCACTTATGCCCTGAGTTCTAGAACCTCGCGGGACTGGCTTTCCAAGTTGGTCTTTCTCTCCTTTCTCCAACCAGTGTTATAGTATGACGATCATTTTGTGGACAAGCCTTCGCCGGCCACACGACCAGCTGACGACGTCTTACAGAACTTATCCTTGTTTTTCATTACGTTCAACGCCCTATTTAAAGTGTTGTCCCAAGGGGAGCTCTGAGACGACTCCGCGCTATTGCTTTCAGTGTCCTACGGAAGGAACGTGAACCATTTAGAAATTTGGCTTCATTAATTAGAATGCAACCATATGGAGCTAATTGCGCAGGGGTGTATTCCTTACCAGAACAAGCTCAAGCGCCTTGGTCTTCGCATCCGTGGTAAGCTCCTTTATTACTGGGTCCACCTTATACCAGGCCCTGACATAGTTCCTAGTCTGCTTGTCATGGTATTTCTTGAAGCGGGGTGGTAGGCCTTGCTCGGCACGTTCCACGTCCTGCTTGTCCCATATAGGTCCTGCCACTCTGTAACCACCGGGACCGAGTTGATGGACCCCTAAGTTCAACTCCTACATTTCTTTCCCCCACTGACTTGATTCCACGGTTGCGTTGCTCTCGCACTTGATCTTGAACTCCTTGTAGTCATCTTCGTTGATCGAAGGATTTTTCGCCTTGATCTTCTCATACCTATCACCTTTGTCAATCATTCTCTTCACCGACTTCTCCATGTAGACAGGGCCGTGCTCATCTTCGTGAGGGCGGCATTGTTCACTTTATTGCTTGAGAGACGTGTGTTTGCGACGTCACCGGGGAACTTGTATCGTTCGTGCAGCTTCGTGAAGAGGAGGTTGCGCAAATTCCCTCGGTCCTTATGCCTTAGGTTCTCGGTGTTGATCGAGACGGTGCTCTGGAGAATGCACCCGAGCTGAACCACGTACCCCTTGACTATTTCTTTGGGCGCCGTTGGATGCCCGTCGGAGCACACTTTAGTAAGTTCCTCCTTGATGGTGCCGAGCATGTTCGGGCGCCGGTCCTTCTGTTGCCTCTTCGATTGGCTGCCATCTGTGTGTGCGCCGCCATCACAAGTGGTGGCATCCTCGGCGGAACCATTAGTGGTGTCATCCCCGACGCCACTAGGGGTTGTCTAGTCGAGATCAGTGTCTTCCGCGGTGTCCTCATAGTGGTGAGGTTCTTCCTCCATCTCCTGGCACAGCTCCCAGAATGCCTTGCCTGAACCGCCGGCCTCATCATTGTGGGCCATGTTTCGCTCTAGATAGGAAAAAAGTTTGGTCAAAAAGTTGGTTATTGTCAAGGAACAGGATCATGGTCTCATCATCTAGGGTTTGTCGACACCGAGGCATCCTAAAAGCTAAGCTTTTATTATTTAGGGTTTGTCGACGCCGAGGCACCCTAAAAGCCTAAGCTTTCATCATTTAGGTTTTTATCGACACCGAGGCATCCTAAAAGCCATGGTTTTATAATTCAGGGTTTGTCAACGCTGAGGCACCTTAAATGCTAAGTTAAGTTTTCATCATTTAGGATTTATCGATGCCGAGGCACCCTTGGTTGACTGATATATATGGGTATCTTCTAATAATATGCCCTATCAAGAAAAGGGAAGGAGAATTCTAAGTTGGGCCTAATCACTTGGCTCTATTACCACCTATGGTTTAATGCAGCAAGAATAAAGGGGCAGTTGATCCTACTTAATTAAGTACTAAGATACTCTGGCCCATGCATTAGTCGCAAGTACCCCATATGTCCTATTTTTTAGCAAAGTCATGCTAAAATTCACGGAAAATTTTAGCATGACCGAGGGAGTCCTGGATTAGGGGGTGTCCGGATGGCCGGACTAAGACCTTTGGCCGGACTCCCGGACTATGAAGATACAAGATTGAAGACTCCGTCCCGTGTCCAGATGGGACTTTCCTAGGCGTGGAAGGCAAGATTGGCGATACGATATGAAGATCTCCTCCCATTGTAACCGACTCTGTGTAACCCTAGCCCTCTCCGATGTCTATATAAACCAGAGAGTTTTAGTCCGTAGGACGAACAACAATCATACCATAGGCTAGCTTCTAGGGTTTAGCCACTCCGATCTCGTGGTAGATCTACTCTTGTACTACCCATATCATCAATATTAATCAAGCAGGAGTAGGGTTTTACCTCCATTGAGAGGGCCCGAACCTGGGTAAAAACATCATGTCCCTTGTCTCCTGTTACCATCCGCCTAGACGCACAGTTCGGGACCACCTACCCGAGATCCGCCGGTTTTGACACCGACATTGGTGCTTTATTGAGAGTTCCTCTGTGTCGTCGCCTTTAGGCCCGATGGCTTCTTCGCTCGACAATCGCGATGCGGTCCGGGATGAGACTTTCCTCCCCGGACAAATCTTCGTATTCGGCGGCTTTGCACTGCGTGTCGACTCATTCGGCCATCTGGAGCAGATCGAAAGCTACGCCCCTGGCCATCAGGTCAGGTTTGGAAGCTTAAACTACACGGCCGACATCCGCGGGGACTTGATCTTCGATGGATTCGAGCCACGACCGGGCGTGCCGCACTACCACGATGGGCATGATCTAGCTCTGTCATCGGACAACATCCAGAGCGTCGCTCAGGTGTCCGCCCCGACCATTAGCTCGGAGCCCGCTGCGCCAGTCGGGGACGGACGGTTAGACGCCGCCCCGAAAGCTGCAACCTCTACGGCGATAGAGTCGGATACCAGCCTAATCCCTCGCAAGGCCCGTGACTCCAAGGTGCCGGACTCCGATCCGGACTCCGTAAATCCCGCACCTCTTTCGACTAAGCCCGACTGGGCTTCGGTCATGGAGTACACCACCGCGGATGTCTTTCAGCACTCGCCTTTCGGCAATATCCTAAATTCGTTAAAGTCTCTCTCTTTGTCAAGAGAGCCCCGGCCGGACTACAGCCAACACGGTTGGGATGCGGACAACGAAGAAATTCGTAGCCCACCCACCATCCACTTCGTAGCCACTGTCTACGATTTAACCGACATGCTCGACTTTGACTCCGAAGATATCGACGGCATGGACGCCGATGAAGGAGACGATCAAGAACCAGCACCCATAGGAACTGGAAAGCCACCTCCTCATATGACATATACATGGTGGACACCCCTAAAGCAGGGGATGGCGAGGAGAAAACGGAGGATGACCCCTCCAAGAAGCAACCCAAGCGCCGACGTCAGCGGCGCCGCTCTAAGTCCCGCCAAAGCAAAAACGGCGATTCCGGCACCGGAGATAACAACACGTCGGACAGTGCCGAAGACAACCCCCTCCAGCAGGATTCAGTGCAGGAGGACGAAGGGGCCAACCCTCATGAGAGAGCGGCCGACAAAGAGGATGAGGACAACAATTACATGCCTCCCTCCGAAGAGGAGGCAAGCCTCGACGACGACGAATTCGTCGTGCCAGAGGATCCCGTCGAACAAGAGCGTTTCAAATGCAAGCTCGTAGCCACGGCAAGCAACCTCAAGAAGAAACAGCAGCAGCTTAGAGCTGACCAAGACTTGCTAGCCGACAGATGGACCGAAGTCCTGGCGGCCGAAGAGTATAAACTAGAACCACCATCCAAGAGCTACCCAAAGCGCAGGCTGCTACCCCAACTTGAGGAGGAAGCAGCTAAACCTACATCACCAGCGTACGACGCGCCCGATCGGCCACCCTGTGGCCGCGATAGAGAGGCCTCCAGGCCCTCAACCCAAGCCGCACCCCGACAACTCTCAAAACATACCAGAGTACGGGGAGACGCAACAGACCTGCGAGACATCTTGGAGAATAAGGCAAGGCAAACAAGATCGATCTACGGATCGCATTGGCGCCCCGCTTCACGTGACGCTAGCCGTCACACCGGACACAATAAGTATGGCCCGGCCGAATACAACAGACCAAGCTTGTCCGAGCTGCGTCGTGATATAGCCCAGTACAGGGGCGCCGCACACCCACTATGCTTCACAGACGAAGTAATGGATCATCAAATCCCCGAGGGCTTCAAACCCGTAAACATCGAATCATACGATGGCACAACAGATCCTGCGGTATAAATCGAGGATTATCTCCTTCATATCCACATGGCCCGTGGTGATGATCTACACGCCATCAAATACCTCCTGCTCAAGCTTAAAGGACCAGCTGGACATTGGCTTAACAACCTGTCAGCAGAGTCAATTAGTTGTTGGGAGGACCTGGAATCCGCATTCCTTGACAACTTCCAGGGCACGTATGTGTGACCACCAGACGCCGATGACCTAAGCCACATAATCCAGCAGCCAGAGGAATCGGCCAGACACTTCTGGACACGGTTCCTAACCAAGAAAAACCAAATAGTCGATTGTCCGGACGCCGAGGCCCTTGCGGCCTTCAGACACAACATCCGAGACGAATGGCTTGCCCGGCACCTAGGACAGGAAAAGCCGAAGTCTATGGCAGCCCTCACGACACTCATGACCCGCTTCTGTGCGGGAGAAGACAGCTGGCTAGCTCATAGCAATAACATAACCAAGAGCCCCGGCAATTCGGATACCAAGGATAACAACGGCAGGTCACGTCGCAACAAGCATAAGCGCCGCATTAACGGTGACAACACTGAAGATACGAAAGTCAATGCCGGATTCAAAGGCTCTAAACCGGGTCAGCGGAAGAAGCCAGTCAAAAGAAACCCTCAGGGCCCATCCAGCTTAGACCGGATACTCGATCGCTCGTGCCAGATACACGGCACCCCCGAACAGCCAGCCAATCACACCAACAGGGATTGTTGGGTGTTCAAGCAGGCAGGCAAGTTAAGTGCCGAGACCAGAGACAAGGGGCTACATAGCGATGACGAGGAGGGGCCCCGGCGGCCGAACAACAAAGGACAGAAGGGATTTCCCCAGCAAGTTCGGACGGTGAATATGATATACGCAACCCACATCCCCAAAAGGGAGCGGAAGCGTGCTCTCAAGGACGTCTATGCGCTAGACCCAGTCGCCCAAAAGTTCAACCCATGGTCCTCCTGCCCGATCACCTTCGATCGAAGGGACCATCCCACCAGCATCCGTCATGGCGGATTCGCCGCAGTGGTCCTAGACCCAATTATCGACGGATTTCACCTTACCAGAGTCCTAATGGACGGCGGCAGTAGCCTGAACCTGCTTTATCAGGACATAGTGCGAAAAATGGGCATCGATCCATCAAGGATTAAACCCACAAAGACAACCTTCAAAGGTGTCATACCAGGGGTAGAAGCCAGCTGTACAGGCTCGGTCACACTCGAGGTGGTCTTCGGATCCCCGGATAACTTCCGGAGCGAGGAGTTAATCTTCGACATAGTCCCATTCCGCAGCGGCTATCACGCCCTGCTCGGACGAATCACATTTGCAAAATTCAATGCAGTGCCGCACTACGCATATCTCAAGCTCAAGATGCCAGGACCTCGCGGAGTCATCACGGTAAACGGAAACACCGAACGCTCTCTCCGAACAGAGGAGCACACGGCAGCCCTGGCGGTGGAAGTACAGAGTAGCCTCTCAAGGCAGTTCTCCAATCCAGGCATCAAATGTGCGGACACCGTCAAGCGAGCCCGAAGTAACCTACAACAAATCCGGCTGGCACGTTCCGAGCAAGCATAGCAGTGCGGCCCCAACCCTAGCCCCCGCCAAACGGCGATACTGGTACCGCGCGTACATAATTACGCCTTAGAGATACCATGGGCATAAGGGGAGGGGCACAACAACGGCACGCCCAGAATGCGGCTCAACCGCACTAAGGGGCTCTCTATTTCGCCGTTTTCCTTTTCACACACTTTTAGGACCCAACTATTTGGAAGGCCTGTCCGGCCATACACTCGCCGAACCCACGATGCAACAGCCAGGGAGGAAGCAAGCCACGTCAAAAGTCCAGGTGGTCTCTATAACGAGTTTAATACCTGTTTTACTTACAATCCCGCAGCTTGCCCCTGGAGGGGAATATGCCCAATACTCCCATCTCTTGCTTACCGCACTTCTTGTATCGTTCTGCTTTCGCAGCAGCCCATTTTTAATAAACAATATATTGCTCTTACCTATTATTGTATTTATCTATTTTTACATACAAATATGTTCAGTCATGACATTCTGCAACCGTACACTTTGGTACGGATAATACACCAGGGGCTTACAACACCCCATAACATGGTGTGAGAAGATCGAACACTCTAACGAGTGCGACACCCCGAACTTATAGCACTATATGCATTGGCTCCGAATCATGTCTTTGGTCAATAGTTGGGTTTGCCCGGCTCCCATGTTTTGGTACCTTACATTCCGCATTGTTGGCTAAGGTAGCGCTGGGAGAACTACTGCGATTGTGCCCCAGTTGAGCTGGGTTAACACCTCAGTAGAGAAAGCTAAAACTGGCTGCCATGATAGTGCGAGAGACCGGTCGCTGTTCCCGTGGTTTCTTCAAGTCCTTAAAGACTTATGCCGCTTCGAGCGAGGAACCGGACTTATCCGGCCTAGGCGTGGATAGCGCCCCGAACTCGGTCTTGCGAATACTAGGGGCTTCACCGAAATTTAAAATTATAGAATTCTATGGCTAAGTGAGAGCGATAAAGCATTATAAGTTCGACGGCCTGGTTCGTTGTGCTGAACGCCTCCCTAGATGGACCCAAGAATGGGAACAAGAGCGCTCAGGTTTATCCCAAACACCCCAGCACTCGCGGCATGGGGGTGGAAGCCGACGACTTGCATCTCTCAGATTTGATAAACGGCCGCACAGAAGGTAATATTTTAAATTAACAAACATTGCTTAATGCATATGAACAAAGCTTCAGCGTACAGGATAACAAATGCGAGTCTACTCAAAAATTTCATCTTTGAAGCACTCATCCGCTATATGGCGGGCACCCTTCAGAACGCCATTATAATACATCTCGGGCGTACGATACTCCTTGCCCGGCGGTGGCGCGTCCGTCAACAGCTTCTCCGCGTCTAGCTTGCCCCAGTGCACCTTAGCACGGGCAAGGGCCCGACGGGCACCTTCAATACAAACAGAGCGCTTGACGACCTCAATCCACAGACACGCGTCCACCAGCCGCCGCACCAGACCGAAGTAGCTCCCAGGCATGACTTCTCCAGGCCACAGCCGAGCTATGAGGCCCTTCATGGCCTGTTCGGACACCATGTGGAGCTTGACCAGCTGCTTCAGCTGGTCGCTCAGGGGCACCGGATATTCGGCCTCAGCATACTGAGACCAGAATACTTTTTCCGTCGAGCTCCCCTCTTTGGCTCGGTAGTATGCGGAGGCATCAGACACACTACGGGGTAGATCGGCGAACGCTCCTGGAGAGCTCCAGATTCGGGTAAGTAGCAGATAATTAACTTTTATATTTTTGCTTTGCATAAAGAATGCCTTACCCACCGCTATCTTCTTCATCGCCTCGATCTCCTGAAGGGCCTTCTGGGCTTCGGCCTTAGCGGTCTTGGCATTCTCAAGAGTCAAGGCAAGCTCGGACTCTCGAGTCTTCGAGTCACGCTCCAAACTCTCGTGTTTTTCCACGAGAGCCTGGAGCTCTTGCCGCACCTCCGCCACCCGCGCCTCCTGCTTCTCTCGCTCGGTGCGCTCCAAGGCCGCACTCTTTTCGGCCTTGGAGACCGCCTCCTTCAGGGTCGCCACCTCGGTCTTGGCTCCTGCAACATTTATGTTGGTCCTGTTATTATTTTGCAACCAAGTATTTCCATATACATTTACAGGAGGTACTATGTACCCTATTTATACTCGAGCTGCTTCTTGGCACGACCGAGCTCGCTCTCGGACCACTCGAGGCTTTCCTCCACAGTCAGTGTGGCAGAGGTCAGCAGCGCAGCCTGCATTCCCATATTGACATATTTCTATTAGACTCCTGCGTATATATTTTTCGATCCTCAACTCGGCTTTTCTTTCCAAACACCGAACTGAGCATCAGGGGCTACTGTCTATGTGGTAATATTTTTTATATATGTTTTTGAACACATACCTCAAAGCCCGTTAACAGGCTTGTGCAGGCTTCCGTCAGCCGGCTCTTGGCGGACAGAACCTTCTGAATCACCGCACTCATAACAGTGCGGTGTTCTTCGTCGATGGAGGCGCCGTTAAGCGCCTCCAGCAAATTGTCCGGCGCCTCCGGGTGGACGGAAGTCGCCGGCGTCGCAGGCTTGCCCTTCTTATGAAGGCGCCGCCTGTTGGACTCTGGAACCATTGATGGTTCCGGAGTAGTGTCCGGCCCGGGGCCGGACTTAGATCCCTCCGAGGCTTTACCCCCTTTGGGCTTGGAGTCCGGAAGGTCAACTTGTGGCGCCTCCAGGACCACCTCCTCCTAGTTTTGCCCCCTACGGGACTCAACCTCAGTGTCGTCTGTAGGGAGAGGGGAGGAGGCCGTCGGAAGTGAAGCGTTATTCACGTCCGACGAATTCAGAGATCCGCTCGACGAATCACCAAGCTGAGCTCTGGGCGGACTGCATGATTAGCTTCGGCGTTAAAAGCTATCGAATAATAAAGGAGTGCAATAAGTCATTCGGGTAGCCGGACACTTACGATTTTGTCAGGGGCTTGACCCTGGATGGCCAGTCCCCCCTGCCATCTTCGGCGTCGGGGGCGTAGTCCGGCAGAAGGGTCTTCCCTTTCTTGGACCCTCCGGCTTCCCCCGTTGGGGTGGCCTTTCTCTTCTTTCCTCCCCCCGTTGGAGGGGGAGAGGCATCTTCTTCTTCTTCCTCCTCCTCGTCTTCGGAGGCGGAGGGTGCGTTGGGGCCGTCGGGCAAATCCGACGACACCGGGTGCCGGGAACTCTTTCGTGTCCCCGTGGCCTTCTCCTTGGCCTTCTTCTCCGGCACCACGTGAGGTGCCGGAACCAGTAACTTCGCTAAGTGTGCATCTACTAGGCCTTCGGGCAAAGGGGCCGGACAGTCAGACTGTCCGGATGTCCTCTTCCAGTCCTGTCAAAGGAACGGGAGTTTAGATCCCACATAAAGTCACAGTATGAAATTCGGGTATCCCGTAAGGGACTAAATGTAAGCTTTCGGAGGCTTGACGTTTGGTGCGGAATCCGCGATCCTCGGTGACGGGAGGGGAGACCTCGGATTTCTTGAAAAGCACCTTCCAGGCGTCCTCGTGTTTCGTTTCGAAGAGCCGGGATAGAGTCTGGTGCTGGGCCGGGTCGAACTCCCACAAATTGAAGTCCCGTCATTGACACGGGAGGATCCGGCGGAAGAGCATGACCTGGATGACGTTGACAAGCTTGACCTTCTTGGTCACGAGGTCTCGGACGCAGGTTTGGAGTCCGGTCACCTCTTCCGGATTGCCCCACGACAGGCCCGTCTCTTTCCAAGATGTGAGCCGGGTGGGGATGCCGGATCGAAATTCGGGGGCCGCTGCCCATTTAGGGTCACGCGGCTCGGTGATATAAAACCACCCCGATTGCCACCCTTTGATGGTTTCCATGAAGGCACCCTCGAGCCAGGTGACGTTGGCTATCTTTCCCACCATGGCACCTCCGCATTCCGCCTGTCGGCCTTGCACGACCTTCGGCTGGACGCTGAAGATCTTCAGCCATAGGCTAAAGTGGGGTTGGATGCGGAAGAAGGCCTCGCACACGATGATAAATGCCAAGATATTGAGGATGATGTTCAGGGCCAGATCGTGGAAGTCCAGGCCGTAGTAGAACATGAGCCCCCGGACGAACGGGTGAAGAAGAAAACCCAGTCCGTGGAGGAAATGGGGAAGAAAAACAACCCTCTCATGGGGCTTGGGGGTGGGGATGAGTTGCCCCACATCTGGAAGCCGGTGCGCGATGTCGTTAGACAAGTATCCGGCCTTCCTTAGGTTTTTGATTTGCCCCTCCTTGACGGAGGAGGCCATCCATCTACCTCTCGCTTCGGACATGGTTGGAGAAGGTTGAGGTGGGAAGTGCGGGCTTGGGCGCTGGAGCTCGAGCGCGCAGGGACGGATAAGCAGAGGAGGAAGAAGGCGTGAATGGAAAGGGCGGATTCTTATCCCCTTATATGGGCAGCCAGAACTACGAGCCCCCACCGGCCTAATAAAAACTCGCTTATCTCCCAAGCGCCGCGGTTAGTGGCGCGGTTGGGTTACCCACGCCCGTATTGATGAGAATCCCGGAATAAGGGGACACGATCTCTGCTTTGACAAGACGTGCCAAGGAAACCGCCTCGCTAAACGCGCTGAGGTGGAACAATAAAATGAATAAAAGCCTGGCCGTGGCATGATGTCACGCTGCGGAATACATCAGCAGATCCGATTAACGCAAATATTATTCTCTCTATGATGGAATGTGGAACTTATTTTGCAGAGTCGGACACTACCCTGGTGTTCAACATCTTCTATGAAATATTCGGAGGAGGAACCTGCCTTGCAATGCCGAAGACAACTTGCGCGCCGGACTCGTCGTCATTGAAGCCTTGTTCAGGGGCTACTGAGGGAGTCCTGGATTAGGGGGTGTCCGGATGGCCGGACTAAGACCTTTCGCCGGACTCCCGGACTATGAAGATACAAGATTGAAGACTCCGTCCCGTGTCCGGATGGGACTTTCCTTGGCGTGGAAGGCAAGCTTGGCGATACGATATGAAGATCTCCTCCCATTGTAACCGACTTTGTGTAACCCTAGCCCTCTCTGGTGTCTATATAAACCGGAGAGTTTTAGTCCGTAGGACGAACAACAATCATACCATAGGCTAGCTTCTAGGGTTTAGCCACTCCGATCTCGTGGTAGATCTACTCTTGTACTACCCATATCATCAATATTAATCAAGCAGGAGTAGGGTTTTACCTCCATCGAGAGGGCCCGAACCTGGGTAAAAACATCGTGTCCCTTGTCTCCTGTTACCATCCGCCTAGACGCACAGTTCGGGACCCCCTAACCGAGATCCACCGGTTTTGACACCGACAATGACCTTTGCAGAAAATAGGACATATGGAGTACCCGAATTTGCCGAAACGGAAGTTAATCAACATTCTGGCAAACTCAAGGGCCTCTCAGGGTACCTGTAAAATCATTATCCCCACGTAATGAAATGGCCAATGGGTCATTTCAGAAGATCACAAGTAGCATCATCACAAGTACAACATCATCACTAGTACAGCAGCAGCAGCAACAGTGAATACAGGCATAATAGCAGCAGCAGCAGGTTTATTCTTCTTCTTCATAAACACTAATTGTCTAACTGAGCAATACAACGACAGTGTGAACAAATAAAAACACAAACTACACCTACATATTTGGGTACCTCTATGGTAGTAACATGCCATGCTCAGCCTAGAGCTACGGCAACACGATGAACCCCTCAAACGGTATACTATGAGAACCCAGCGACCATATAAACATCTAAATTTATATATACTGAGCATTCATGGTAGTTCTAGCTACAACATCAAAATCAAGGAGAGATAGGTCAGATTACACAAATAGGTCCCATATTCTGAGAGAAAAGAACAAGTGATAGAATGTATAGCTGGAGCTTTTAAGAAAAAGTTGCAGAAGCTTGTAAAACTATACTTTGAAGTTGAAGCTTTTAAGAAGAAAAAAATCCAGCCGGATAACTGTAAGGTAATGATGTTCAGAAGATGGAAAATAATGATTTCCTCCTTAAATCACTACACTGTTCACTACTAGGGAAAAGCCTAGCAGCAGCGCGGGTTTTGGGCCTATTAGCAGCGCGGGGGCCGGCGCTACTAATAAGGCGCTACAGCTAACTTATAGCAGTAGCGCAGGTGCCACCCGCGCTAGTACTACGTCCTTTAGTAGTAGCGTGGGTAAAAACCCGCGCTACTACTACCAGCGCGGGTTTTTTTTTGAATTTTTTCGAAAAAATATTTTGATTTTTTCCCTAATATTCAAAATTTTGAATTATTTTAACCTCAAATCTCTAATCACCTCTCATGGCTGCTCAATTTAATCTCTAATCACCCCTCATCATTCCAAATCATCTAACTTCCCGGATGGTAACCCATCCTCTCACTACACCAGCCTGAGCACGCTTAACTTCCGGGTTCTATTCTCCCTCGTTTCCAAGTCTGCACTTGTTGTTTTCCTGACAATAGTAAGATGTCAATCCCATTAACCTCAGGAATTTAGCTTGAGCATGAAGTCACACATTTCACTATTTAAGTTTGAAACTATTGTTCTAAAAAATTAGTAACACTAATATTTCTTGAATAATTAGTTTGACCACAGTTTGACCACAGTTTGGCCATAGTTTGACCAGATTTGACCAAAATTCAAAAAAACTAAAATAATTATTTAGTAACACTAATATTCTAGAATAATAGTTTGACCATTGTTTGACCACAGTTTGACCACACAGTTTGAATTTTTCTTGATTTTTTCCACTCTAGATCTTAAAAGTCCCGTAACTTTTTCTCTGTTAGGTTTTTGAGGATTTTGAAAATGTTTAACGCGAATCCCCCAGTTAAATTTGGATGTAACTTTTCGAGTAGATGATTTTTCATATAAAAAACTTTTTCATCCGAGTTAGTATGCAAAAGTTATGCCCATTTTTACATATTCTCGAGAGATTTTGCAAATAAAGTCGAAATTCATATTTGCAAATTTTCCCAACAACTAGACCACATATCACATGGGAAACTTATTTTCTTTTATTTTTTTCACATTTTCATCATTTTCTTTTATTTTTTTTAAACTGAAAAGGTGATCCAGGGGGGGGGGGGTTGAGTTTGGAAATGGGACCTTTAGTAGTAGCGCGGTTTTTTACCCCCTCGCTACTACTAAGGCACCACTTAGTAGTAGCGAGGGCTAAAAACCAACGCTACTGCTATCAAACTTAGTAGGCCCCCTCCTCGGCCCCCTCCTCTTTTCGCCGGAGTTCACCCCGGCCATTGCGGTCTCTTCTTGTTTCTGGAGAGCCCGAAACTCCTCTCGGCTTCCTCACGTGTCCACCGAGTTCCTCTCCTCCCCGCGGTCCTCCCCACCCCCTCGTTCATCCCCGGAGCCCACCCTGGCCACGTGCTCCTCGTCCGGCAGCCCCCGGTTCCCCTTGGTCGCCTCGTCTTCTCCACCATCCAGGGCTCCTCTCCTCCTCCCGACTCTACCACCGCACTCCCCACCTCCTGGAGGTCAGCCCCACGCCCTCAGCCCTCGCTAGGGCTGCCCGCATCGGCGCAACCCATCACCGCCCACCGCCTCCTGTCCTCTCCAGGCGCCGCCCGCCGCCTCCTGTCCTCTCCAGGCGCCGCCCGCCGCCACCTCCCCGGGCTGCCCTAGCACCCCTGTTGGCCCTGAATGGAGGAGGCACGACCCCGCGCACCCTCAGGTGGCAGGAGCCGGCCGCCCCCCTCGCTTGAGCCCACCCTTGCCTCGGTCGATCTCTCCTCTGTTTCCCTCGTGAGAGAACAGAGGGAGGAAGACGACGCCTAGCTGGCCCCCTCCCCTGCCGCATGGCCCCCCTGTCAGCTATACAAGCTGGGCCCCGCCACAGCCACATCACATAAGTGGAGACGTCTTTTGCGGAGAGACGTTTTCATTTTGCTGAAAGCGTATTTTGTTTCTACTTCGGTTCAAAGTACATTTTCTTACTCAGAACGCATATTTCTTCATATGCGCCTCTGCCTTATCCACTCAAGGACTTGTTTGTGATGATATTTTTGCAGATTAGTCCCTGAACTTCCTCCTATCACAATGTTTCAACCGTAGCTCCGATCGAGGTGAAACCAACGCTCACATCTTCGTCTCGTCGAGCTCTTTCAGTTGGTAACATTTTCACTAGATGGTACCATAGTGAAAGTGATATTTTTGCCCTTGCCTCTAATCAACACCCTCCAAGGGGGAACCGTCCGGTGTTTTTCTCTACATCTTTACTGCACTTCTTCCCGGAGTCTCCGTCACCCCCAGGAAAGCCACAACAGCCACTTGCATGATAGCCATGCAATAGCCATGGTTTCTACTTGAATATTTAATAAAAGTTTGCCTGTTATCTGTCTTCTTGTTTGCTGCTACTGTCGTTGTTTCGATTATGTTTGTGGATTCATGTTCACCTTCATGTTATGTTCCGATGCATCTTGTTATCTGTGCTACCTGCTCATATCACTGTCACATGTTATGCTGGGTAGTAGTAGTATATCTTGGTAGCAGTGGTGTTCTTTCTGATGGATGTTTACCGTATGTTATGAAGTACCGTTCCTATGCATGTTACTTTGCACCCAGTTGGTTACATGCTTACCTGGTAGTGTTCTTTCTATGTTATTTCATGGTATTTATTCATGATGCTAGTAGTCATGCTATGATCCTGTATAATGTTATGATCATGCTCGCCAGTATACCATGCTCAGTTGGTTATATGCTTCATTGTGGTTATGCTCGATGATTATATGTTGCACCTCCATGCTTATGTTTATATCATGTTCATGCATCGTAGCTGCATCATGTTAGTGTATTATGGCTCAGCTTATTGCATTCAAGTTTAACCGAATAATAATGAACTTGAACAATTGTTGGCTAAGTCATGGTGCCGCTGAATAAAGCTGACCAGTGCAACCACATTTGCTTTTATGGGAAGGACCTAACAGGGTCTATTGACATGCCTCTCGCCGGTGCCTCCAACGAGGGAAGGTTATGGGCGTGCGCTACCTTGATCAGGTAGGCGGACATGAACCTTGTTTGCCCATTATTGTTGTATGGATCCTTGCCCCCGTTTGGGACCGTTTATGTTTTGCCACAACGGTGGCTGTTGATGCCTTTGGTAGGCATGGACTGTTTATGGGGATGTAACTTTTCGAGTAGATGATTTTTCATATAAAAAACTTTTTCATCCGAGTTAGTATGCAAAAGTTATGCCCATTTTTACAAATTCTCGAGAGATTTTGCAAATAAAGTCGAAATTCATATTTGCAAATTTTCCCAACAACTAGACCACATATCACATGGGAAACTTATTTTCTTTTATTTTTTTAACATTTTCATCATTTTCTTTTATTTTTTTTAAACTGAAAAGGCGATCCACGGGGGGGGGGGGGTAGAGTTTGGAAATGGGACCTTTAGTAGTAGCGCGGTTTTTTACCCCCTCGCTACTACAATGGCACCACTTAGTAGTAGCGAGGGCTAAAAACCAACGCTACTGCTATCAAACTTAGTAGGCCCCCTCCTCGGCCCCCTCCTCTTTTCGCCGGAGTTCACCCCGGCCATTGCGGTCTCCTCTTGTTTCTGGAGAGGCCGAAACTCCTCTCGGCTTCCTCACGTGTCCACCGAGTTCCTCTCCTCCCCGCGGTCCTCCCCACCCCCTCGTTCGTCCCCGGAGCCTATCCTGGCCACGTGCTCCTCGTCCGGCAGCCGCCGGTTCCCCTTGGTCGCCTCATCTTCTCCACCATCCAGGGCTCCTCTCCTCCTCCCGAGTCTACCACCGCACTCCCCACCTCCTGGTGGTCAGCCCCACGCCCTCAGCCCTCGCTAGGGCTGCCCGCATCGCCGCAACCCATCACCGCCCGCCGCCTCCTGTCCTCTCCAGGCACCGCCCGCCGCCTCCTGTCCTCTCCAGGCGCCGCCCGCCGCCACCTCCCCGGGCTGCCCTAGCAACCCTGTTGGCCCTGAATGGAGGAGGCACGACCCCGCGCACCCTCAGGTGGCCTCGCCTCGGCGGGAGGTGGCAGGAGCCGGCCGCCCCCCTCGGTTGAGCCCGCCCTTGCCTCGGTCGATCTCTCCTCTGTTTTCCTCGTGAGAGAACAGAGGGAGGAAGACGACGCCTAGCTGGCCCCCTCCCCTGCCGCATGGCCCCCCCTATCAGCTACATAAGCCGGGCCCCGCCACAGCCACGTCACGTAAGTGGAGACGTCTTTTGCGGAGCGAGGTTTTCATTTTGCTGAAAGCGTATTTTGTTTCTACTTCGGTTCAGAGTACATTTTCTTACTCAGAACGCATATTTCTTAATATGCGCCTCTGCCTTATCCACTCAGGGACTTGTTTGTGATGATATTTTTACAGATTAGTCCCTGAACTTCCTCCTATCACAATGTTTCAACCGTAGCTCCGATCGAGGTGAAACCAACGCTCACGTCTTTGTCTCGTCGAGCTCTTTCGGTTGGTAACATTTTCACTAGATGGTACCATAGTGAAAATGATATTTTTGCCCTTGCCTCTAATCAACCCCCTCCAAGGGGGAACCGTCCGGTGTTTTTCTCTACATCTTTACCGCACTTCTTCCCGGAGTCTCTGTCACCCCCAGGAAAGCCACAACAGCCACTTGCATGATAGCCATGCAATAGCCATGGTTTCTACTTGAATATTTAATAAAAGTTTGCCTGTTATCTGTCTTCTTGTTTGCTGCTACTGTCGTTGTTTCGATTATGTTTGTGGATTCATGTTCACCTTCATGTTATGTTCCGATGCATCTTTTTATCTGTGCTACCTGCTCATATCACTGTCACATGTTATGCTGGGTAGTAGTAGTATATCTTGGTAGCAGTGGTGTTCTTTCTGATGGATGTTTACCGTATGTTATCAAGTACCTTTCCTATGCATGTTACTTTGCACCCAGTTGGTTACATGCTTACCTGGTAGTGTTCTTTCTATGTTCTTTCATGGTATTTATTCATGATGCTAGTAGTCATGCTATGATCCTGTGTAATGTTATGATCATGCTCGCCAGTATACCATGCTCAGTTGGTTATATGCTTCATTGTGGTTATGCTCGATGATTATATGTTGCACCTCCATGCTTATGTTTATATCATGTTCATGCATCGTAGCTGCATCATGTTAGTGTATTATGGCTCAGCTTATTGCATTCAAGTTTAACCGGATAATAATGAACTTGAACAATTGTTGGCTAAGTCATGGTGCCGCTGAATAAAGCTGACCAGTGCAACCACATTTGCTTTTATGGGAAGGACCTAACAGGGTCTATTGACATGCCTCTCGCCGGTGCCTCCAATGAGGGAAGGTTATGGGCGCGCGCTACCTTGATCAGGTAGGCGGACATGAACCTTGTTTGCCCATTGTTGTTGTATGGATCCTTGCCCCCGTTTGGGACCGTTTATGTTTTGCCACAACGGTGGCCGTTGATGCCTTTGGTAGGCATGGACCGTTTATGGGGATGTAACTTTTCGAGTAGATGATTTTTCATATAAAAAACTTTTTCATCTGAGTTAGTATGCAAAAGTTATGCCCATTTTTACAAATTCTCGAGAGATTTTGCAAATAAAGTCGAAAATCAAATTTGCAAATTTTCCCAACAACTAGACCACATATCACATGGGAAACTTATTTTCTTTTATTTTTTTGACATTTTCATCATTTTCTTTTATTTCATTTAAACTGAAAAGGCGATCCACCGGGGGGGGGGGGGTAGAGTTTGGAAATGGGACCTTTAGTAGTAGCGCGGTTTTTTACGCCCTCGCTACTACTATGTCACCAGTTAGTAGTAGCGAGGGCTAAAAACCAACGCTACTGCTATCAAACTTAGTAGGCCCCCTCCTCGGCCCCCTCCTCTTTTCGCCGGAGTTCACCCCGGCCATTGCGGTCTCTTCTTGTTTCTCGAGAGCCCGAAACTCCTCTCGGCTTCCTCACGTGTCCACCGAGTTCCTCTCCTCCCCGCGGTCCTCCCCACCCCCTCGTTCGTCCCCGGAGCCTACCCTGGCCACGTGCTCCTCGTCCGGCAGCCGCCGGTTCCCCTTGGTCGCCTCTTCTTCTCCACCATCCAGGGCTCCTCTCCTCCTCCCGACTCTACCACCGCATTCCCCACCTCCTGGAGGTCAGCCCCACGCCCTCAGCCCTCGACAGGGTTGCCC
Source organism: Triticum aestivum (assembly GCF_018294505.1). NCBI lineage: Eukaryota > Viridiplantae > Streptophyta > Magnoliopsida > Poales > Poaceae > Triticum > Triticum aestivum. The sequence goes on along the minus strand of NC_057803.1, from coordinate 730,446,359 downwards.
GCATCGCCGCAACCCATCACCGCCCGCCGCCTCCTGTCCTCTCCAGGCGCCGCCCGCCGCCACCTCCCCAGGCTGCCCTAGCACCCCTGTTGGCCCTGAATGGAGGAGGCACGACCCCGCGCACCCTCAGGTGGCCTTGCCTCGGCGGGAGGTGGCAGGAGCCGGCCGCCCCCCTCGCTTGAGCCCGCCCTTGCCTCGGTCGATCTCTCCTCAGTTTCCCTCGTGAGAGAACAGAGGGAGGAAGACGACGCCTAGCTGGCCCCCTCCCCTGCCGCATGCCCCCCCTGTCAGCTACACAAGCCGGGCCCCGCCACAACCACGTCACGTAAGTGGAGACGTCTTTTGCGGAGAGACGTTTTCATTTTCCTGAAAGCGTATTTTGTTTCTACTTCGGTTCAGAGTACATTTTCTTACTCAGAACGCATATTTCTTAATATGCGCCTCTGCCTTATCCACTCAAGGACTTGTTTGTGATGATATTTTTGCAGATTAGTCCCTGAACTTCCTCCTATCACAATGTTTCAACCGTAGCTCCGATCGAGGTGAAACCAACGCTCACGTCTTCGTCTCGTCGAGCTCTTTCGGATGGTAACATTTTCGCTAGATGGTACCATAGTGAAAATGATATTTTTGCCCTTGCCTCTAATCAACCCCCTCCAAGGGGGAACCGTCCGGTGTTTTTCTCTACATCTTTACCGCACTTCTTCCCGGAGTCTCCTTCACCCCCAGGAAAGCCACAACAGCCACTTGCATGATAGCCATGCAATAGCCATGGTTTCTACTTGAATATTTAATAAAAGTTTGCCTGTTATCTGTCTTCTTGTTTGCTGCTACTGTCGTTGTTTCGATTATGTTTGTGGATTCATGTTCACCTTCATGTTATGTTCCGATGCATCTTGTTATCTGTGCTACCTGCTCATATCACTTTCACATGTTATGCTGGGTAGTAGTAGTATATCTTGGTAGCAGTGGTGTTCTTTCTTATGGATGTTTACCGTATGTTATCAAGTACCGTTCCTATGCATGTTACTTTGCACCCAGTTGGTTACATGCTTACCTGTAGTGTTCTTTCTATGTTATTTCATGGTATTTATTCATGATGCTAGTAGTCATGCTATGATCCTGTGTAACGTTATGATCATGCTCGCTAGTATACCATGCTCAGTTGGTTATATGCTTCATTGTGGTTATGCTCGATGATTATATGTTGCACCTCCATGCTTATGTTTATATCATGTTCATGCATCGTGGCTGCATCATGTTAGTGTATTATGGCTCAGCTTATTGCATTCAAGTTTAACCGGATAATAATGAACTTGAACAATTGTTGGCTAAGTCATGGTGCCGCTGAATAAAGCTGACCAGTGCAACCACATTTGCTTTTATGGGAAGGACCTAACAGGGTCTATTGACATGCCTCTCGCCGGTGCCTCCAACGAGGGAAGGTTATGGGCGCGCGCTACCTTGATCAGGTAGGCGGACATGAACCTTGTTTGCCCATTGTTGTTGTATGGATCCTTGCCCCTGTTTGGGATCCTTTATGTTTTGCCACAACGGTGGGCGTTGATGCCTTTGGTAGGCATGGACCGTTTATGGGAATGTAACTTTTCGAGTAGATGATTTTTCATATAAAAACTTTTTCATCCGAGTTAGTATGCAAAAGTTATGCCCATTTTTGCAAATTCTCGAGAGATTTTGCAAATAAAGTCGAAATTCATATTTGCAAATTTTCCCAACAACTAGACCACATATCACATGGGAAACTTATTTTCTTTTATTTTTTTGACATTTTCATCATTTTCTTTTATTTTCTTTAAACTGAAAAGTCGATCCACCGGGGGGGGGGGGGGGGTAGAGTTTGGAAATGGGACCTTTAGTAGTAGCGCGGTTTTTTACCCCCTCGCTACTACTATGGCACCACTTAGTAGTAGCGAGGGCTAAAAACCAACGCTACTGCTATCAAACTTAGTAGGCCCCCTCCTCGGCCCCCTCCTCTTTTCGCCGGAGTTCACCCCGGCCATTGCGGTCTCTTCTTGTTTCTCGAGAGCCCGAAACTCCTCTCGGCTTCCTCACGTGTCCACCGAGTTCCTCTCCTCCCCGCGGTCCCCCCACCCCCTTGTTCGTCCCCGAAGCCCACCCTGGCCACGTGCTCCTCGTCCGGCAGCCGCCGGTTCCCCTTGGTCGCCTCGTCTTCTCCACCATCCAAGGCTCCTCTCCTCCTCCCGACTCTACCACCGCACTCCCCACCTCCTGGAGGTCAGCCCCACGCCCTCAGCCCTCGCTAGGGCCGCCCGCATCGCCGCAACCCATCACCGCCCGCCGCCTCCTGTCCTCTCCAGGCGCCGCCCGCCGCCTCCTGTTCTCTCCAGGCGCCGCCCGCCGGCACCTCCCCGGGCTGCCCTAGCACCCCTGTTGGCCCTGAATGGAGGAGGCACGACCCCGTGCACCTTCAGGTGGCCTCGCCTCGGCGGGAGGTGGCAGGAGCCGGCCGCCCACCTCGCTTGAGCCCGCCCTTGCCTCGGTCGATCTCTCCTCTGTTTCCCTCGTGAGAGAACAGAGGGAGGAAAACGTCGCCTAGCTGGCCCCCTCCCCTGCCGCATGGCACCCCCTGTCAGCTACACAAGCCGGGCCCCGCCACAGCCACGTCACGTAAGTGGAGACGTCTTTTGCGGATAGACGTTTTCATTTTGCTGAAAGCGTATTTTGTTTCTACTTCGGTTCAGAGTACATTTTCTTACTCAGAACGCATATTTCTTAATATGCGCCTCTACCTTATCCACTCAGGGACTTGTTTGTGATGATATTTTTGCAGATTAGTCCCTGAACTTCCTCCTATCACAATGTTTCAATCGTAGCTCCGATCGAGGTGAAACCAACGCTCACGTCTTCGTCTCGTCGAGCTCTTTCGGTTGGTAACATTTTCACTAGATGGAACCATAGTTAAAATGATATTTTTGCCCTTGCCTCTAATCAACCCCCTCCAAGGGGGAACCGTCCGGTGTTTTTCTCTACATCTTTACCGCACTTCTTCCCGGAGTCTCCGTCACCCCCAGGAAAGCCACAACAGCCACTTGCATGATAGCCATGCAATAGCCATGGTTTCTACTTGAATATTTAATAAAAGTTTGCCTGTTATCTGTCTTCTTGTTTGCTGCTACTGTCGTTGTTTCGATTATGTTTGTGGATTCATGTTCACCTTCTTGTTATGTTCCGATAGATCTTGTTATCTGTGCTACCTACTCATATCACTGTCACATGTTATGCTGGGTTGTAGTAGTATATCTTGGTAGCAGTGGTGTTCTTTCTGATGGATGTTTACCGTATGTTATCAAGTACCGTTCCTATGCATGTTACTTTGCACCCAGTTGGTTACATGCTTACCTGGTAGTGTTCTTTCTATGTTATTTCATGGTATTTATTCATGATGCTAGTAGTCATGCTATGATCCTGTGTAATGTTATGATCATGCTCGCCAGTATACCATGCTCAGTTGGTTATATGCTTCATTGTGGTTATGCTCGATGATTATATGTTGCACCTCCATGCTTATGTTTATATCATGTTCATGCATCGTGGCTGCATCATGTTAGTGTATTATGGCTCAGCTTATTGCATTCAAGTTTAACCGGATAATAATGAACTTGAACAATTGTTGGCTAAGTCATGGTGCCGCTGAATAAAGCTGACCAGTGCAACCACATTTGCTTTTATGGGAAGGACCTAACAGGGTCTATTGACATGCCTCTCGCCGGTGCCTCCAACGAGGGAAGGTTATGGGCGCGCGCTACCTTGATCAGGTAGGCGGACATGAACCTTGTTTGCCCATTGTTGTTGTATGGATTCTTGCCCCCGTTTGGGACCGTTTATGTTTTGCCACAACGGTGGCCGTTGATGCCTTTGGTAGGCATGGACCGTTTATGGGGATGTAACTTTTCGAGTAGATGATTTTTCATATAAAAAACTTTTTCATCCGAGTTAGTATGCAAAAGTTATGCCCATTTTTACAAATTCTCGAGAGATTTTGCAAATAAAGTCGAAATTCATATTTGCAAATTTTCCCAACAACTAGACCACATATCACATGGGAAACTTATTTTCTTTTATTTTTTTGACATTTTCATCATTTTCTTTTATTTTTTTAAAACTGAAAAGGCGATCCCCCCAGGGGGGGGGGGTAGAGTTTGGGAATGGGACCTTTAGTACTAGCGCGGTTTTTTACCCCCTCGCTACTACTATGGCACCACTTAGTAGTAGCGCGGGCTAAAAACCAACGCTACTGCTATCAAACTTAGTAGGCCCCCTCCTCGGCTCCCTCCTTTTTTCGCCGGAGTTCACCCCGGCCATTGCGGTCTCTTCTTGTTTCTCGAGAGCCCGAAACTCCTCTCGGCTTCCTCACATGTCCACCGAGTTCCTCTCCTCCCCGCGGTCCTCCCCACCCCCTCGTTCGTCCCCGGAGCCCACTCTGGCCACGTGCTCCTCGTCCGGCAGCCGCCGGTTCCCCTTGGTCGCCTCGTCTTCTCCACCATCCAGGGCTCCTCTCCTCCTCCCGACTCTACCACCGCACTCCCCACCTCCTGGAGGTCAGCCCCATGCCCTCAGCCCTCGCTAGGGCTGCCCGCATCGCCGCAACCCATCACCGCCCGCCGCCTCCTGTCCTCTCCAGGCGTCGCCGCCCGCCTCCTGTCCTCTCCAGGCACCGCCCGCCGCCACCTCCCCGGGCTGACCTAGCACCCCTGTTGGCCCTGAATGGAGGAGGCACGACCCCGCGCACCCTTAGGTGGCCTCGCCTCGGCGGGAGGTGGCAGGAGCCGGCCGCCCCCCTCGCTTGAGCCCGCCCTTGCCTCGGTCGATCTCTCCTCTGTTTCCCTCGTGAGAGAATAGAGGGAGGAAGACGACGCCTAGCTGGCCCCCTCCCCTGCCGCATGGCCCCCCCTGTCAGCTACACAAGCCGGGCCCCGCCACAGCCACGTCACGTAAGTGGAGACGTCTTTTGCGGAGAGACGTTTTCATTTTGCTGAAAGTGTATTTTGTTTCTACTTCGGTTCAGAGTACATTTTCTTACCCAGAACGCATATTTCTTAATATGCGCCTCTGCCTTATCCACTCAAGGACTTGTTTGTGATGATATTTTTGCAGATTAGTCCCTGAACTTCCTCCTATCACAATGTTTCAACTGTAGCTCCGATCGAGGTGAAACCAACGCTCACGTCTTCGTCTCGTCGAGGTCTTTCGGTTGGTAACATTTTCACTAGATGGTACCATAGTGAAAATGATATTTTTTCCCTTGCCTCGTCCGGTGTTTTTCTCTACATCTTTACGGCACTTCTTCCCGGAGTTTCCGTCACCCCCAGGAAAGCCACAACAACCACTTCCATGATAGCCATGCAATAGCCATGGTTTCTACCTGAATATTTAATAAAAGTGTTCCTGTTATCTGTCTTCTTGTTTGCTGCTACAGACGTTGTTTCGATTATGTTTGTGGATTCATGTTCACCTTCATGTTATGTTCCGATGCATCTTGTTATCTGTGCTACCTGCTCATATCACTGTCACATGTTACGCTGGGTAGTAGTAGTATATCTTGGTAGCAGTGGTGTTCTTTCTAATGGATGTTTACCGTCTGTTATCAAGTACCGTTCCTATGCATGTTACTTTGCACCCAGTTGGTTACATGCTTACCTGGTAGTGTTCTTTCAATGTTATTTCATGGTATTTATTCATGATGCTAGTAGTCATGCTATGATCCTGTGTAATGTTATGATCATGCTCGCCAGTATACCATGCTTAGTTGGTTATATGCTTCATTGTGGTTATGCTCGATGATTATGTTGCACCTCCATGCTTATGTTTATATCATGTTCATGCATCGTAGCTGCATCATGTTAGTGTATTATGGCTCAGCTTATTGCATTCAAGTTTACCCGGATAATAATGAACTTGAACAATTGTTGGCTAAGTCATGGTGCCGCTGAATAAAGCTGACCAGTGCAACCACATTTGCTTTTATGGGAAGGACCTAACAGGGTCTATTGACATGCCTCTCACCGGTGCCTCCAACGAGGGAAGGTTATGGGCGCGCGCTACCTTGATCAGGTAGGCAGACATGAACCTTGTTTGCCCATTGTTGTTGTATGGATCCTTGCTCCCGTTTGGGACCGTTTATGTTTTGCCACAACGGTGGCCGTTGATGCCTTTGGTAGGCATGGACCGTTTATGGGAATGTAACTTTTCGAGTAGATGATTTTTCATATAAAAAGCTTTTTCATCCGAGTTAGTATGCAAAAGTTATGCCCATTTTTATAAATTCTCGAGAGATTTTGCAAATAAAGTCAAAATTCATATTTGCAAATTTTCCCAACAACTAGACCACATACCACATGGGAAACTTATTTTCTTTTATTTTTTTGACATTTTCATCATTTTCTTTTATTTTTTTAAAACTAAAAAGGCGATCCAAGGGGGGGGGGGGTAGAGTTTGAAAATGGGACCTTTAGTAGTAGCGCGGTTTTTTACCGCCTCGCTACTACTATGGCACCACTTAGTAGTAGCGAGGGCTAAAAACCAACGCTACTGCCATCAAACTTAGTAGTAGTGAGGTTTTAAAAACCCGCGCTACTACTATGGCATGTCCCGGGGGGCACGGTAGAGACCGCTTAGTAGTAGCGAGGGTTAAAAACCCGCGCTACTGCTATCAACTTAGTAGTAGCGAGGTTTAAAAACCTGCGCTACTGGTAAGTAGCAGTAGCGAGGGTTTTTAACCCTCGCTACTAGTAACTTTCTGTGTATAGGCTTTTCCCTAGTAGTTGTGGACTGTTCATTCACCAAATTTACCATACAAAATTGACTCTACTCCATGCTTGAGAACTTTCTTCTGCACTCTCAGACACAAGGAGGGTAAAACCCTTTCATATAATTTGAACCAAGTGACAAACTGACACCACATGATTGGGGAACACCCAGAATAAATCCAGTCGCCAGTACATGGTACATTGGCTGTCTGTCGTTCAGCAAAGAGATATCTTCAGAAAACAAATAGGAGTAATGTACTAGAGTACTCTGAATATCACCACTCTCATATCCTAGATAAAACCAAAATGACATATCCTTGTTCAGATCGGCTAGCAGAATTTGTTGCCTAGCTAGTCACATTTGGACATCAATCCCCTCACTCACATCTACACCTACCAATATCATACGGTTACGCTAGCAGATGATTGATAGACTACACTTTAAATTCATTTTGGGATCAGTGGAAAACAGTTAGTGCCAAATTCCTGCTCCACTTTTCTCTCTTGTTTTTTCACTGAAAACTGATATGGGAAAAGTAGTAAATAATTAGCACTAGTTGGCTGGTACAGTAACAGATGGCAACCAATTGACAATGTGGAGCAGAATTTTGTCAAGGTGATGTCAGTCATGATGGTCATAACCAATTACGATAGCCAGAACTAGAAAGTAACAAACGTCTAACATCCATATAACTCATGATTGCGCAAAAAGTTCAAATGGTGAGTAGCTTAGCTTGGCATGTCTCAAGACTCATTTGTGCACTGGTAACTAGTATTTTACTGCAACCAACAACAACACTGACCAGGGAGCTGCCTACATATTTGTAAAAGAGAAGGAAAATTCTGTTTGCTCGTAAACTTGCTGGAGGCTACAAAACTAGTGTAAGTTGTCACTGTTCTACACACACTTAGTTCCAATTCATGACCATTTCAAGTTAAATGTTCTTCCCATCTTCCAGGCCCATCTAAGCATGTCCGTCCTTTCAATAACTCTGCGACTACTTCTAATGGAGGAGAGGACGAACAGCAGAGGTGGCTACTCACATCTGCTTCTGGTGGGTGCTGAGGTAGGACTTCTCGCAGTACTTGGAGGCGAAGAAGAGCTGCGGCCGCAGGTTCTTGAGCTCCTGCATCAAGCATGGCCACAACGCGTCAAGAAGGGGAACATGCCGGATCCCCGAAAGGTCCTAACAATTTATAGCTTAAAAAAAGAAGAACATGGAGTTGGAAGAGAGAGGATGGCTCACCGTGGAGGAGTGGAGGACTGGATGATCTGCAGCTTCGTGACGGAGGCGCCATGGGCAGCCGGTGCAGAGGGGCGCGGCGGCGGCTTCCTGTTGTCCCGGCTGCGGCAGAGGGCGGAGGGGCAGACGGGCCGTGGAGGAAGCTGGGCTGCGGCGGGAGTGGGTCCCGGCGGCGGCGAGGACCGAGACGATGAGGCGGGGCCGGCGGCGGCGCTGGAACCCTAGCGTTGGCCCTGCTCGAGTTCGAGCCGAGCGAAGGAGGGTTGTTCGCATGTTCGGTCGGAGCACCTCGTTGGAGCGGGCGCGGCGGTCATCGGAGCGGGCGCGCGGGTCGTCGGAGCGGGTGTGGAGCGGGTGCGGGGGTCGTCGGAGCGGGCGCGGGGGTCGTCGGAGCGGGTGTGGCGAGGGAGGGAAGGGGGATCTGGCGAGGGAGGGAAGGGGGATCGGGTGAAGGGGGGATTAACTAGAGGGGGGAAGGTTAGTAATGGCGCACCATCTAGGGGTGCGCCATAAAAACACTGGCAGCAATGGCGCACCCACCTCTGGTGCGCCTTTAGTAACTTTTTTTTCTGATAGCAAGGGCGTACCCTCCTCTGGTGCGCCATTAGTAAAAAAATCATTCTTTTTTGTTGCATCTAATAATTTGTTTTTTTATCAAAGTTGTTATTTTCATGAGGACTAGAACAGAAGATATCATCAAATATCATCAAATTTGTTTTTTTAAATATCATCCAATTTGTTTTTTTATTTTTAATTGAAAATATCATCAAATTTGTTATTTAAAAATATCATCAATTTGTTTTTTTTGGATTTTAGTTGCATTCATTTGTGAATTGGTAAAACATTTATGAATATGAAAAAATATCATCAAATTTGAAAAAATAATCATGAATTCAAAAAGTGCCAATGAAATTTAAAAATATTCATGAGTTCAAAAAATATTAATAAATTCACTATTCATGAGGACTAGAACAGAAGAAATATCATTTCAAAATGTCGAAATACAATCGAGAAATGAAGGCTACAATTTAAATACAATCGATCATCTTGCACTTATTTTTCGCAAATGGAGTTCTTCTCTTGAACGGACGTCCTTTAGGTAGGGTGGTCCTGCTTCTTCTTGTGGTGTATGATGGTACTTCATTGCCGTCGTCATGTTCCATCTTCGGGTCGCCGTACTTGTCGAAGTCTTGCTCATTGGCGACTCCATCCATTCCGATGATCTTCCTTTTGCCTCTCGTCACGACAACACGATTGGTCCACTTGGGAAGCCTATACCCATTGCTCATTTTTCACGGTGGAGTTTGCGCCCGCGGTCTTGGATTCTGCGTCGGGTATAACCATGGTGGTGAAATACCAGTCTTATTTTAGGACGCTATTGGCCCATCCTACACGGAACATCGAGACCTTCTCTCCAGCGTAGCTCAGCTCCCAGATCTCCTCGATCCTTCCGTAGTATCTGTCCTTGTCGTTACCGGTGTAGGATTCCATCGTTACCCAGGAGTTCTGATAACCATCACTCTTCATGTCCTTTCCCTCGGTGTAGAATGTGTAGCCATTGATATCGTACGCCTCATATGTCATTAGGTTGTGCTCGGCGCCCTGTGACAAGGCGAATATGAGTTGTTCTTCCGCGGAAGAATCCTCATGTAAAGGGTACGACAGAAGCTTCTGCTCGAACCAACGCGTGAAACATGGGTTGTGCTCTTTGATTATATCTCCGTCCGTCCTCTGTTGGCCTCGGTCATTGTATGTCTTCTTAATAAAGGTTTTCTGCTATACCACCCAAAGATCGACCACGTCTATGTGTTGTAGCGCGACTAGGTTTGCTCTTTCAAAGTCGGCGAGTCAACCCTCGAAGTCAACATGCATTTTGTGGCGACCCTCACGGTGACTCCATCCAGCAAGCCTGCCGAGGTGCCTGTTGACGGGCAGACCAACGGGGTTCTCGATGCCTAGATAATTCATGCAGTAGGAGATGCACTCTTCGGTCAGAAAGCCCCTAGCCATGCTTCCCTCTGGACGTGACATTCATCCTTTCGAACGGCATCATGCTGTGCAGGAATGTTGGCCCGAGTTGGATGATATCCTCCACGATATGAACCAGCAGATGCACCATAACGTCGAAGACTGCGGGCGGGAAGTACATCTCAAGCTCGCATAGTATTACCACGATCTCTTCCTGTAGCCTTCTGAGTTGCCTCACAACAACCGACTTCTGAAAGATGACGTCGAAAAAGTTGCATAGGCCAAATAGCGTTTGACGGACGTGCGCATCCATGATCCCATGGATTGCAACTGGAAGTATCTGCGTCATCAGCACGTGACAGATGTGAGATTTCATCCCGCTGAACTTCTGCTTCGCTGAGTCTAGGTATCTGCTTATCTTCCCCGCATAACCGTAAGGAAGTTTTACTCCTACAAGGTAGGTGAAAAACTGATCGATCTCCTCCTGACTTAGAGTGAAGCACGCGGGAGGGAAGTCATTTCCGGTCTTCTTGGCCTTTTTGCCTTTGCGACGACTTTTCGTGTCCTGCTTCGCCTCATCATCATCATCATTATTAGCGTGAAGCTCCTCCCTGATGCCCAATGATTTCAAGTATGCCCTTGCTTTTGGCCCATCTTTGGTCCTCTCTGGCATGTTGAGTAGGGTACCAAGCAGACTCCCGCACACGTTCTTCGCAATATGCAGACATCAAGGCTGTGAGGCACACGGAGGATCTTCCAGTACGACAAGTCCCAGAAAACAGACCTCGTTTTCCATACCTTCAGCAGCGGCTCTAGCGCCTTTCGCTTCTTTCCCGGCTCTGGCGCCTTTCCCGGTGGTGGGCACTCTTTTCAATTTTTCAACAGCTCGTCTATTTCCTTGCTGCTCCTCGTACGCGGGCGTCTTCGGGGTTCGGTTTCAGCATCGAACAGATCCTTGTGTTTTCTCCATGAGTTATCATCGCGAAGCCACCTTCGATGTCCCATGAACATAGTTTTCGAAGACCCTTGATCTCTATCTAGCTGGCAATACCTTGTGTCATCCATGCACCTGACGCATCCAGAAAATCCATGGACCACCTGCCCCGCGACATATCCGTAACCGAGATAGTCGTGCACCGTCGTGAGCAGTGCGGCTCTCATAGGGAAATATTCTTTCTCTGCAGTGTCCCATGTTTTGGCTGGCATTTTCCACAGCGTGTCTAGCTGCTCTTTCAGCAGTCCCAGATACAGATCGATGTCGTTCCTTGGTTGTTTCGGCCCTTCAATTAGCATACTCATGTCAATGTACTTTCTCTTCATGCACAACCAGGTGGGAAGGTTGTACATCCACACAAACACAGGCCAGGTGCTATGTGTGCTTCTATGGATGCCAAACTGATTGACTCCATCAGTGCTCGCGCCCAACACGATGTTCATTGGATCGTCCCCAAATTCTGGGTGTTCTAAGTTCAACGCTTGCCACTGGCTAGCATCCTTAGGGTGACTCAGCATCTTCTCTTTTTTATTTATCTCCGGATCATTTCCGTCATCTTCTCGCTTCTTCTCCTCCCTATCCAAGGTGCTTTGCTACCTTAGGGTCCACGAAATACCGCTGCAGACGAGGAGTGATTGGAAAGTACCACACCACTTTTCGAGGAGCTTCTTTCCTCTTCTTGCATCCAGTGACGCCGCAGACCGGACATATGGTAGACTCCGCGTGCTCGTCCCGATAAATAATGCAATTGTTCATGCACACATGGTATTTCACGTGCGGTAAATCTAGAGGACACACGATTTTCTTCGCCTCCTCGAAACTGGTCGGGCACTTGTTCCCGTTGGGAACACGTTCGTGCCATAATGACATGTTCTCGTCGAAGCATGTGTCGGTCATTTTGTGTTTTACATTCATCTCCACAGCCATGGGTGTTACTTTCAGGCGGGTATCCTCGGGCATGTATCCTTCATACAATGGAGTAACCGCGTCTATCTCCAGTTGATCCAGCTTGTCTTTCTCTCGGGCGGCAGCTCTTGCGTTATATATGTCTGCTTGAGAAGCAGCTCTTGAATATGAGGGTCCTGCACCCAGCCAATCGATGGTCCATCGCGGTCTGCTCCGGCATCTTCATCTTCATGATCATGCCCTTTGTCTGCTCCGACATCTTCCTCATCATCATGTCCGGCATCTTCTACATGATGACTTTGTCCTGGAGATTCTTCGTCTTCTCGCCCGCCCTTGCCGCAGTTGTCTTGCTCATGCCCTTCCTCATTTCTTGCCCGGCCCCCATGGACGACATCATAATCATCTTCATCACCTTGCCACCGATAGCCATGGGCGGAGACAGGCCCCAGGCAGCCCAGGCGGCGGCCTGGGCCGTGCGGCCCATCTCCTTCATGGCCTGGCCCAATTCGCCTGGGGCATAACCGCATAAGGCACTGAGGCCCATCTCCTTCGTTCGCTTGGCTTTGTTGCCTGCCTGCCTCGCGTCCGTTGTGCTCGTATTGGACGAACAAACCGCCCGCCAACCGCCCCTTCCCCCAACTTGGATGAGCCATTGGCGTGGCTGCATGAACTGCGCTCCGGCGCCACCCTCCTCCGCCTGCCGTCGTGCGTGCCTACCCAGCTCCTCCACCTTCCCCTTTTGATCCCCTTCTGCGGGTTGCTGCCCTCTCCAGCGAGGCGGCAGGCTGCACAACGTCCGGCAAGGCGGTCGTTATTTGCCAGGAGTCGCGCAAGCGCAACCCACCCCATTAGTAACGTTGCACTATGACTCAATCCAGTTGGAAGAATAAGCTTATATATCCCAATCTAGGCAGAAGGCCCATTTTAAATAACTAATCTCGTCTGTGGAAGGAAGGTGGAACCTTCACCGAATCATAGTTAGGTGGCACCCATTCCGCAGTGGGCCGACGTCACACTGCCGCTTCAATAGCTAGCGGGTAATAATCAGAAAGTCTATGTCCTCAGCCGAGCCGCAGCACAGAGCAGAGAGAGAGAGCAAAGGTAGCTATTTCCAAATCCCATTTTCTGCTACCAAAGCAAATGTAGCTACAAATTCAATCATATAGCTTGCAGTTTTTGTAAAAACGTTGATGATGATTTATTGTAATGCACTGTTAGATAAAGATGGAATATGTCAGCGTAGTCCAATGTTAACTAATTTGAATGGATTCGCTTTTATCAAATAGGAGGATGTCTTCTACACAGTACTTCCTATGTTAGTCATTCTTCCAAGTTTATTTAGAGAGGCGGTAGAAACAGGCTAATGGGTTCAGTACAACCGATCCAGCTCATATACTAGCTCCAAATCTTTGCGGTACTGATCTATATATATGCTACATATTATTTTTTGGTTTGTCTTACTTTATTAGTTGACCTGTCATGAAACAAATGTTGCCACCGAATATTATGATTACTTTCTTATTAGGTATGCAACATAGATTCACTTTTGTATACCTTGAAACTAGAGTTTTTTAGGGTAGTTTTTAGCTCTTAAGTTTCTCGCCTGGGGCGTCAGCCAATCCTGGCTCCGCCACTGCCGATAGCCATCCATGAAATCACGCAAGAGCAGGTGGTCCCGTACCTTTACAGAATCCGGGACCATAAGGCTCTTCAGCTTGCATCTTCGACACAGACATCTTATCTCCGTCTCGTTCTTTTGAAGGTTCTCGGCCTTCGCGGAGGTCAAAAACCTATTCACGATGCCTTCGGTCATCGTGCGGACCATGATCGCCCGCGGGGTAGAGCAAAACGATATTTTAGAACAAAAAAAAAATTGGCATGACTTTTCCTAAAAATAGGACCAAAAAGAATGCATAGTGCCAAATTCTCGCCGAAACGGAAATGAATCAACATTCTGGCAAAATATTAGAAATTATCGCATTTCAAATACCGGTACCTGCAAACACAAACATATATGCAACACCACAAACATATGCAACACCACAAACATACATAGATCTAGCTAGGCCATAAAAAGTGCATGTGCACGTTGTTGGAGGAGAAAAAAGTAGATCTACAACATAAAGAAAGCTTTCCCCTTACTTACCTATCAAAAAAGGGTAATTTAACCACTTAATTTGGGTGAATCTATGCTGCAAATGAGGCGAGGGGGAGGAGGCACCCGAGACAAGAGGAGGAGGTGGAGAGAATGAAAGTGGGGAAAGTGAGTGTCGTAGGTGGCTGTCCAAAATATTTAGCTACTCCCAGGTTACTAATGGCGCACCACCTAACAATGCGCCATTAGTAACCCTGGTTACTAATGGCGCACCTGTTAGGTGGTGCGCCATTACTAGTTTTGCAAAAAAAAAATTGCTAGTAGTGGCGCACGTGGTGTGTGGTGCGTCATTACTAGTTTGAACTAGTAATAGCGCACTATGCCCTGGTGCCCCATTACTAATTTTGGAAAAAAAATTGCTAGTAGTGGCGCACCGTGTGTATGGTGTGCCATTAGTGTGATGGACACTAATGGTGCACCGACACATGGTGTAGCAGTGGCGCACCACACATGTGGTGTGCCATTATTGTCAATATCATCTATAGCTCTTTTCCTAGTAGTGTGTGGAGGAGGACATGGTAGTGAAGGCAATGTATGCTTCAAGAGCCGGTTGAAGGCATATCCCCAATCCGACGAGCCTGCTGATCCGATGTGGCATGGCGTCATGTCAGAGCATAAGGGGAGCTTGCACTTTTTCCCCTTCTAACTCAAAGATTATTCCCTTGCTGACACCTCCTATTATCAAGGTATAATATCCTTTTTCATTTCATAGCTCTTGTAAACAATTGGGGCATGAGATTAAAATATTAAACCTTGATTCCTCCGAGCTATGGACAGAAATTGTTGATAGTTGGTCACGTAATGTTATCTTGTATGGTTTCAGCTCATAGTTGGTGTATGAGAGAAATATATTAAAAAGACTGCTCGAACATGGAGAGCCCACCCATCATAGGCTGTGATTTTTAAATAGTTAATCATGCAGGGTGTGGTTGGTGAAATTATTTACGTCTAATCAATTTCTAGATATATTTTTGGTTTAATGGTTTCATATCAAGTGAATGTGGTTAGTTTGGGAGTGAGAGAGAGAGAGAGATAGATAGATAGATAGATAGATAGATAGAGAGAGAGAGAGAGAGAGAGAGTTTGTTGGCTAGATTCAGATTACACTTGAATACAAAATTGCAAGGATGTAATGCATGCCAGTTGAGTCCTACAAAACTTGATGCGAGTTTGGTTGCTTCCTAGAGACCCAAGAATTCTGTCCAAGATGTTTGAGTGGATGAAATCTTTAGTTTCGAATGAAGCGCAAAGGAAGAAAAAATTATGTGAAAGCACTCAATCCTGCAAAGCAAAAATTTGACATAAGAAGCATTTCTAAGGATTGATCCTTAATCATCATGAAAATTCTTTGCATTAAAGACATCGTGATAATGGATGTGCAACCAAATTTGTAGATGATGCTCCCTGTGATTCATTTTCTCATGCACAACTGAAAATTATTTTAGCTAGTTAAATTTGAAAATAACTAGAGGAAGTAGATCATTAACCTCTCAATTTCCATCTAAAAATAATCTATTTTTTTGTGGAAAAGCCAGTTCCAATTGTGCACTTACCTCTTTAAAAAGCATAGTAATGGATGAGGCAAAGCTTTTGCCTCGTTTCAAAAAAGATGTCGCTACTGCACTAATACAAGAACTTATAGTTTGCATGAAAATTCATTGGAGGGAAGATTGGTAAGGTCCAAAGCTTAACTAGACATATCAAGACCAAATACACCAAAAATAGCGGCTGGCCATGGCGGCAATACGGGGGGGGGGGGGGGGGGGGGGGGCATGATAGCAGGGAAATGTAAGTGTGCGACGAGGAGACCAAGGATGCAGAAGACTATCCTGTGTTGATGTTCTCCCGCATTCTCTACAAGCTCCCCTACATCACTTGTTCTCCGAGCTATAGTAAGTTCTTGCTGGACCCTGCCTCAACGTTCCCGCCCCTCTCTAAACTACATGGAGCGGCTCTATCGCCAACAACCATCGCTATAATTTATGGCACCATGGCGATGATGGCTTTGTTATCTAGCCCCCATGCAGTAAATTAGGAGTTGGCAGAGAGGTTGAAGCCCCAAGCACAACATGAGCCAAAACATTGTCGATCTCTAGAGGACATGGCGATGAAGATGGCAACGCGTCCGAAAGGCTGGAGTGCTTCGCAGAGGGACTGAGGGGCACGTGCTAGTTGAGGGCGGCATCTCAACGTGTAGTACATTCTACATAGTCTTCTTGAGAAACCTCAATATATGTAGGGGCGTATAAATCAACTCAATGGGCAGAGGCGGCGTATAAATTATTGGCAATAGTGTAGGGTATAATTGCTGAAGATATTTATCTATGATTATTTCTTGAGAGTTATGTTTGCACAGGAGGGAAGCTAGATGTGGCTATTAATATGGTTCCAAATATGGGTGCCATCTCTATGTACCGAAGATCAAACTACATGATGCCTCCGTCATGGAAGCCGGCAACTATAATGACGCCTCCGTCGATGCCATCCTCCCACTAGTAGGGAAAACCTTATACAAAGAGGTACAGCAGTAGCGCGCGTCCAAACATGGCGCTATTGCTACTTATTAATAGCGCTTGTTACAAAAGCACGCTACAACCATTGCTATAGCAGTAGCGCGTCTGCTCGGAAAAGCGCTACTACTATAATTCCCTCGCTGGTGCCTGTAGGCTCGGAATAGTTGTAGTGGTTCTTCCTGAAGCACGCTACTGCTAAAAACTTTGTAGGAGCGCTTATTCTGTAGAGTGCTACTGCTATGAAAATAAAATAACTAGAAAAATAAGTAGAAAAGTAAATGAAAATGAAAGAAATAGAAAAAGAAGAAATCAAAAAAAGTAAATGTAAAGAAAACCAAAGAAAAAGAAAAATAAAACATAAAGGAATAGCTGTAGCGCGTTTCGGCAAAACATGCTACTGCTAGCTCGACTTAACCCCCGGCCACGCGGGCTCAAAATTTCGCTAAGTCCTTCCCCCTCCACTCCCCTCTCTCCACCAACTGCTCCATCGCCGCTGCCGCCTTCGACCACACCGCCGCCTCCTGAGGCCGCCTTTGACCACACCGCCACCACCCGAGGCCGCCCTCGACCTCACAGCCACCACTCGAGGCCGTCGTCGACCTCACCGTCGCCTCCCTCGAGCTCACTGCCGCCGCCCTCGACCTCGCCGCCGCCGCCTGAGCCCGCCCAGGACCTCCGCCGCCCGACCCAGAGCCTGCCCTCGCCGCCGACCGTGAGGCTCCGTCTCTCGTCTCCCCTACCCTCCTCTCTCTCTCTCTGCTAGGGCAATTAATATATAAGTTGATGTTGTGTTGATGTTCATATGAACCCTAGGTGTTCATAAGAACCAGGCAGTAGGCATTTTTTAGCATTTAGGAAAAATGATTAGCAATTTTTTTAGGAAATTAGCTAGGGCAATTTTTTTATGCAAATGCCTAAATAGTAATTCCATTTAGCTTTAAATTAATAGAGGGTATGTAAATAATAGTAGCATTAGATTTAAATTAATAGAGGCTATAAACAAAAAACACTTAGCTATAAAAAAGTATTTGGACTATGGACCTGAATCTGTTCCAAATTTCATTCAAATGAAAATTGAATTATTTGGACTTTGGATCTGAATATTTTTGAAGAAATTGGATGTTAGTACTAAGGTCTTGCTATGGAAATTTTGGTGAGGTTAGAAGGGTTAGAGAAAATGGAGTTCCTAGAGTTTTAGCTTTAGACAAAAAACAAAAGTACTTAGATATAAATAAAAACAGTAGCTATGGCATTTAGCTATAAACAAAAAACAGAATTGTTTTTCTTCACAAAAAATTGGTTAAACTAATTATTGCTATGTAAACAAAAAACAAGATTGTTGTTATATGATATATGTCATTGATGTTCATTTGCATATTCCATTATTATTGATTATATCTTTTCATTGAAGTGGCCATGTTATATGCAAATTCCTCAATAGTGTTTGCTCATGTTATATCTTTTCATTGAAGTGGTTCGATTGTGCCCAAGTGTCTTTGTTGTTTCCAGGGAATGAAGCCGAGTGGCCTATGTTTTAGCGGAATGTTGATTCATTTCTGTTCCGGCAAATTTCAGGTTCTCGATTTGTCCACTTTTTAGCAAAAGTCATGCCGAAATTTTCCGTGAATTTCGGCATGACTTGTGCTAAAAACTAGGACATATCGAGTGCCCGGGATTTGCCGCATCGGGAAGGAGTCAACGTTCCTGCAAAGCATAGGCTTTTTTATGTCATTATTCATTTTATTAGGTCTAGAATTAATTTACTAGATTTAATCATAGGAAACATGGCTAGCAACGATGAAGGACAGGGTTCTGGTGACTGTGACAACGTCTACCTTGCGGTAGAATAATTTTTGAGGAAAGCCGACGATCAACAGTTGATGTTGGTGGGTCCAACTGTCACATCAGAGATTGATACCGACATCAAGACCGGCGCTGTGACTGAGACCGACACTGAGACTGAGACCGACATCGAGACCGGCGCTGAGACTGAGACCGCCGCCGAGACTAGCAGAGCCGGTGTAGAACCGAAAGCAAAGAGGCAACATCTTCCTAACAAGCTCAGGACTACTAGACTGGTGGTCACGGAGGTGGACGACGGCAATTTTGAGCCAACCGCGCCAGCGAAAGCGCACGCGTGCTACGGCATTCAAGTACGTTGCATCATACGGACAACCGCCACCATCAACGATGAAGAACTAAACAAGATATATAATATAAGGCCCTCCCTCCTAAAGAAGCTGCACCAGATATTCTTGTTCCCGGGCCGGATGAAAATGATTATGAAGATCCAGAGAAGGACCCGGCAATGAAGAAGATAAACAAACACGCTATGACCAAGTTTAGCGATGCGTTGGCCTCCTGGAATGCAAGGGTGAAATATCGGATCGTCCACTCATTCCCCGCGGAGAAGTTCTTCCTTCGATTTGATTACATCTTCGACATGTTTCACTTGAAGAAGCTGGATTTTACGTTTGTCCGCCTTTATGCCTTGCACACGAACTACATCATCGGGTTTGAGCAGATACCTTACATCTGTGTCTCTGACCCGTACTTCATGGACGAGGGCTTCTTGGCAGTCTGCACAGAGCACTGTGAATATGCGAGGGACTACCTCGCCAATTTCATGCTCGCCAATAAGGACAAGGAGGCGATTCTCGTGCCTTCACATGTCACCTAGATCCGGCGATGCCCATATTCTGCAATGGGCAAAGACCTTAGGAGATATCGAGGATCATCGACTTCGACCTGAGTTCTATAACATCCAGCGCGAACTTGCCCAAATCATCATAAAGGAGGTCGTCGAAAAACAGGCATGTTCTACGGAGAAGGATAAATGTCGCGGGAAAACGTCCGAACATGCATAGCCTCTCAGCGTCTCGACATTAAGCCTTTCACTAAGCTTGGGGACTATCTCCCTGACCTAGATGGATGACATGGCATGTTGGAGTGATTGTCGATATATGACAAGGTGTTCGTTTATTCCATACTTTCTGTATGACAAAACTTTGAGTTATGCAAGACGAAACTTTATTTGGGATGTAATTAAATCATCCTCCTCGACTAGAGAAGATCACGACAAAACTCTAGTTAGGGCATTTTGTGTACGATGAAATTTTTTATTTATGCTTATGATATGTTGCTTCTATTTTGGCAAGTTTGTCTCTTTCTGCTGCTCAACTATATATGTTGCATATCATCGAGTCATGTGACGATGCAGGTGCATAGATCATCGATGGCGAAGAAGTGCTACGCCAGGAGTATACGACGAGTGGCCAGAGTGTCAGGCCCAGGTGTACCGGTTTCCGGTTTCCGAGAGACAACCAATAGTTAGTTTAGGTTTCATAGTGATAGCTCTTCTCGCGTATATCATTCCTTAGATGGATGACGATGTAGTTGCAAGTAATCGAGACTTGTATCGCTATTTTCGAGATGATGACGAGAGACCAATTTGTGTTGGATGATGATTATGATGATGGCATGATTTGATGAGACTATTTGTATGTATATGTTATGATTACATTTGTGTGTGTATGATATGCTAAAGATTATTCTATAAAGTCTATTAAAATACAAAACAAATACGCAAAAAAACAGAAACTAATAAAACTAGCAGTAGCGAGGGGACTAAAATTAGCAGTAGCGCTCATTTACTAGTAGCGCGGCCCGCTAGAAAGCGCTGCAGATATTAGCAATAGTGTTGTTCCTTAAAGATCGCTACTGCTGTCCATGTATAGCAGTAGCATGGGACGACAGGCGCTACTGCTATAAGTTAGCTGTAGCGCCTTATCAGTAACGCAGCATCCCGCGCTACTGCTAGGGTTTTCCCTAGTAGTGTCCTCCTGCATGTGCTTTGTGGGGTGCTCCACCTAGCCATCGAACGGAATCCACATACAACGCGTATCAAAGTTGTCCATTGAGAAATCAATCAGCTTTGCATGGGTCCATGATAACCCACAAGTGTAGGGGATCCCAACAGCTTTTGAGGGTAGAGTATTCAACCCAAATTTATTGATTCGACACAAGGGGAGCCAAAGAATATTCTTGAGTATTCGCAGTTGAGTTGTCAATTCAACCACACCTGGATAACTTAGTATCTACAACAAGGTATTTAGTAGCAAAGTAGTATGATAGTAGTGGTAACAGTGGTAAAGATAAAGATAGCAATAGTAATATTTTTGGGTTTTGTAGTGATTGTAACAGAAGCAACAGAAAAGTAAATAAGCGAAGCACAATATATGAGAAGCTCATAGGCAATGGATCAGTGATGGATAATTATGTCATATGCGATTCTTCATGTAATAGCTATAACATAGGGTGACACAGAACTAGCTCCAATTCATCAATGTAATGCAGGCAAGTATTCCGAATATAGCCATACATGCTTATGGAAAAGAACTTGCATGACATCTTTTGTCCTACCCTCCCGTGGCAGTGGGGTCCTAGTGGAAACTAAGGGATATTAAGGCCTCCTTTTAATAGAGAATCGGACCAAAGCATTAACACATAGTGAATACATGAACTCCTCAGACTACGGTCATCACCGAGAAGTATCCCGATTATTGTCACTTCGGGGTTGTCGGATCATAACACATAATAGGTGACTATAGACTTGCAAGATAGGATCAAGAACACACATATATTCATGAAAACATAATAGGTTCAAATCTGAAATCATAGCACTCGAGCCCTAGTGACAAGCATTAAGCGTAGAAAGTCATAGCAACATCAATCTCAGAACATAGTGGATATTAGGGATCAAACCCTAACAAAACTAACTTAATTACATGATAAATCTCATCCAACCCATCATCGTCCAGCAAGCCTACGATGGAATTACTCATGCACGACAGTGAGCATCATGAAATGGTGATGGAGGATGGTTGACGATGACGACGGTGATGAATCCCCCTCTCCGGAGCCCCGAACGGACTCCAGACCAGCCCTCCCGAGAGAGATTAGGTCTTGGCGGCGGCTCCATATTGTAAAACACGATGAAACTTCCTCTCTGATTTTTTTCTCCGCGAGAAGGAATATATGGAGTTGGAGTTGAGGTCGGCGGAGCTGCAGGGGGCCCACGAGACAGGGGGGCACGCCCAGAGGGGGTGGGCGCGCCCCCCACCCTCGTGGACTAGGTGTGGGCCCCTTGGTCTTCATCTTTTGCCAGTATTTTTTATATTTACTGAAACTTGTCTCGGAGGATTTTCAGGTCATTCCGAGAACTTTTGTTTTCTACACATGAAACAACATCATGGTAGTTCTCCTGAAAACAACGTCGGTCCGGGTTAGTTTCATTCAAATCATGCAAGTTAGAGTCCAAAACAAGGGCAAAAGTGTTTGGAAAAGTAGATACGTTGGATACGTATCAACTCCCCCAAGCTTAAACCTTTGCTTGTCCTCAAGAATTTCAGTTGATAAACTGAAAGTGATAAAGAAAAACGTTTACAAACTCTGTTTGCTCTTGTTGTTGTAAACATGTAAAGCCAGCATTCAAGTTTCAACATATATTATGAACTAACCATACTCACAATAACACCTAGGTCTAACAATTACTCATATCAATGGCATAATCAGCTAGCGAGCGATAATAATAAAACTCGGATGACAACACTTTCTCAAAACAATCATAACATGATATAACAAAATGGTATCTCGCTAGCCCTTTCTGAGACCGCAAAACATAAATGTAGAGCACTTTTAAAGATCAAGGACTGACTAAACATTGTAATTCATGGTAAAAGAGATCCAGTCAAGTCATACCCAATATAAACCAATAATAATGAATGCAAATGACAGTGTGCTCTCCAGCGGGTGCTTTTTAATAAGAAGGTGATGACTCAACATAAAAGTAAATAGATAGGCCCTTCGCAGAGGGAAGCAGGGATTTGTAGAGGTGCTAGGGCTTGATTTTGAAATAGAGATTGAATAACATTTTGGGCGGCATACTTTCACTGTCAAGGCAACAACTACGAGATGGTTGTATCTTCCATACTACATGCATTATAGGCAGTTCCCACGCAGAATGGTAAAAGTTTATACTCCCCCACACCAACAAGCATCAATCCATGGCTTGCTCGAAACAACGAG
Organism: Triticum aestivum; assembly: GCF_018294505.1. Taxonomy (NCBI): domain Eukaryota; kingdom Viridiplantae; phylum Streptophyta; class Magnoliopsida; order Poales; family Poaceae; genus Triticum; species Triticum aestivum. The sequence continues at coordinate 730,423,704 of NC_057803.1, read as the reverse complement.
TGCCTCCAACTAACAACAGCCCTGGGGGAGTTTTGTTTAATTACATTGATTTTCTTTGATCTTTTTGGATCATGGGACTGGGCATCCCGGTTACCGGCCCTTTCTCGTGAATGAGGAGCGGAGTCCACTCCTCTTGAGAATAACCCACCTAGCATGGAAGATATAGGCAACTCTAGCTAAAACATGAGCTGCTCGAGCATACAAAATAGAATTTCATTTGAAGGTTTGGAGTTTGGTACATACAAATTTACTTGGAACGGCAGGTAGATACCGCACATAAGAAGGTATGGTGGACTCATATGGAATAACTTTTGAGTTTAAGGAGTTTGGATGCACAAGCAGTATTCCCGCTTAGTACATGTGAAGGCTAGCAAAAGACTGGGAAGCGACCAACTGAGAGATCGACAACAGTCGTAAACATGCATTAAAATTAATTCACACCGAGTACAAGCATGAGTAGGATATAATCCAACATGAACATAAATATTGTGAAGGCTATGTTGATTTGTTTCAACTACATGCGTGAACATGTGCCAAGTCGAGTCACTCAATTCATTCAAAGGAGGATACCATCCCATCATACCACATCATAATCATTCTAATAGCATGTTGGCATGCAAGGTAAACCATTATAACTTATAGTTAATCAAGCATGGCACAAGCAACTATAATCTCTAAATGTCATTGCTAGTATGTTTACTTCATAATAAGCTGAATCAGGAACGATGAACTCATCATATTTACAAAAACAAGAGAGGTCGAGTTCATACCAGCTTCTCTCATCTCAATCAGTCCATCATATATCGTCATTATTGCCTTTCACTTGCATGACCGAATGATGTGTATAATAATAAGAGTGTACGTGCATTGCACTAAGCTGGAATCTCCAAGCATTCAACTCAAGACAGAAGACAAAGTAATATGGGCTCTAAGTTAAATAAACAATCATGCAAATGAGAGCCACTAAACATTTTCAATATGGTCTCCTACTCTCACCCCCCAAAGGAAAGAAAAGAAAATAAAACTATTTACACGGGAAAGCTCCCAACAAGCAAAAGAAGAATGAGAAATCTTTTTGGGTTTTCATTTTAATTTCTACTACAAGCATGGAAATTAAACTAACTAATTTTTTTGGTTTTTCTTAGGGTTTATCAAACACACGAGAAGAAAACTAGAAAAAGAAAATTAAAATAGCAAGGATAATACAATGAAAGAGTATGAGCACCGATGACTAGAATAGTGTGTGAACATGAATGTAAAGTCGGTGAGAAATACGTACTCCGCCAAGCTTAGGCTTTTGGCCTAAGTTGGTTTATGGCCATGGATAGCCTGGCTGATATCCGTAGTTGTAACTGGGGTCGTACTGAGATGCAGCAGCAAATGCCTCTTGAGCTGCATATGTTGGCGAGCCGCCTCCGCTCTCCCCTCGTGTTCAGCTGCTTCCTCCCTGGTAACTACATATCTTCCTTTTTCCTGGTAATCAAAAAGGAAAGGAGCAGGAAGAGTAACATGGACAGAGCTATGTCTGTCAAAGATTAGTCGATACTGGAGGAATTGTTCATTCCTCCTAAGAAAATAATGTTTGACCATAGCGTCGTAATCTAAATAAGCAGGAGGCAACATCATATCACCCTCTCGTGGGGCTATACCAAGATAATTGGGCACACGGGTCGCATAAATTCCTTCAACTAAATCTCCAACTCTACCATTTTTATGCAACCTACATGCAACTATTGCCCCCAAGTTATAATCTTTATAACCTAACACAGCACTCTTGAGGACACAGAGATCAGGGACACACATATGACATGCTTCATCTTTACCGTCAATGCATCTACCAATGAACAGAGCGAAATAATGTATAGCAAGAAAATGAATGCTCCCTATGGTGGCTTGTGTTATGTCCCTGGACTCTCCCACGGTAATACTAGCAAGGAAATCTCTAATTTCAGATTTGTGAGGATCATTAATATTACCCCATTGCGGGAGTTTGAAAGCAGTTGTAAAATCCTCTAAGTCCATGGTATAAGATGTATCATAAATATCAAATAGAACACTGGGAGAATTACGCGTATAGTTATATTTAAACCTCCGCACAAAGGAATTAGTCAATTGATAGTACTGGGGACACTTATCTTGTAAGAAGTCCTTCAGCACAGCATTACGTACATACGCGTGAAATTCCTCCTTGAAGCCTGCTTTGACCATAAAATCATCGGATGGCCACTCACAGGCTCGTACATCCGCATCCCTCGGTAATTCAACATCTTGCACACGCATAGCAATCCTGGGCCCCTTCTTTACCGATGAACCACCTTGATACATTCTCCTAAACATAACTCTTTTCTGAAAAAATTCTGAAATTTTAGTAACTTCAAAATAAAAGTGAATAAAACTTAACAAGAATGGTAGAAACTACTCCTACAAGTGCCTAGAGCCTATATCATGCATTAGAATTACTTGGAACCTCATAAATTTAACATGCAAGATCAAGAACAGGGTCACCAAGACAGCAAGGATTTGCAATGAATAAAATACTAGAACAAAACCTAATTGGACCAATGAAGGAGTCACATACCAAGCAACAATCTCCCAAAGCAGTTTTGTAAATGGAGCTTTGAGCAAGGAGATCGAAAATCGCAGCAAAATGAGCTAGAACTCGTGCTTGAGCTGGATGGGCATTTTTTTGAGTAGAAGATGGAGTGTTTGGGTGCTGGCATAAGTGGAGGGGGGCTACCAGGGGCCCACGAGACAGGGGGGCGCGCCCAGGTGGGGTGGGCGCGCCCTCCACTCTCGTGGCCTGGTGCTTGCCCCTCCTGCAGTGATTTCAGTGCCTAAAATCCTCAAAAATTCCATAAAAATCATACTAAATTTGCAGGGCATTTGGAGCACTTTTATTTTTGGGCTATTTTTTGTTGCACAGATAATTCAGGAAACAACAGATAACACTATTTTTTGCTTTATTTATTCTAAATGACAAAAAGTAAAAAAGAAAGTACAGAAGGTTGTGCCTTCTAGTTTCATCCATCTCATGATCATCAAAATGAATCCACTAACAAGGTTGATCAAGTCTTGTTAACAAACTCATTCCGAATAACACGGAACCTTAGAAATTTCGAAGCGACACTAGGTTACCTCAACGGGGATATGAAAATTCCCAACAATAAGAATATCATACTTTTTCTTGACAGTAGGGAGAGGAAATTCAAAACCTCCAATAATAATTGATGGAATTTTCTCGATAGAATTTATGTTGTGAACTTGAGGTTGTTTCCTCAGAAAATGTACCGTATGCTCATTTCCATTAACATGAAAGGTGACATTGCCTTTATTGCAATCAATAACAGCACCTGCAGTATTTAAAAAGGGTCTACCAAGGATAATCGACATACTGTCGTCCTGAGGAATATCAAGAATGACGAAGTCTGTTAAGATAGTAAGGTTCGCAACAACAACAGGCACGTCCTCACAAATGCCGACAGGTATAGCAGTTGATTTATCAGCCATTTGCAAGGATATCTCAGTGGGTGTCAACTTACTTAATTCAAGTCTACGGTACAAGGAAAGAGGCATAACACTAATAGCGGCTCCTAAATCACATAAAGCAGTTTTAACATGATTTCTCTTAATAGAGCAAGGTATAGTGGGTACTCCAGGATCACCAAGTTTCTTAGGTATTCCACCCTTAAAGGTATAGTTGTCAAGCATGGTGGAAATCTCAGCTTCAGGTATTTTCCTCTTATTAGTAATGATATCTTTCATATATTTGGAATAAGGGTTTGTTTTAAGCATATCAGTTAAGCGCTTGTGTAAGAAAATAGGTCTAATCATTTCGGCAAAACGCTCAAAGTCCTCATCATCCTTTGTCTTGGATGGTTTAGGAGGAATGGGCATGGGTTTCTGAACCCATGGTTCTCTTTCTCTACCATGCTTCCTAGCAACAAAATCTCTCTTATCATAACGTTGATTTCTTGATTGTGGGTTATCAAGAACAACAGCAGGTTCAATTTCTATATCATTGTTATTACTAGGTTGAGCATCTACATGAACATCATTATTAGCATTCTCATCAGGTTCATGTTCATCTCCGGATTGTGTTTCAGCATCAGAGACAGAAGTATCATTAGGATTCTCAGGTGTTTCTACATTAGGTTCACTAGAAGCATGCAAAGTCCTATCATTTTTCTTTTTCTTCTTCTTAGAAGAACTAGGAGCATCTAGATTATTATTCTGAGAATCTTGTTCAATTCTCTTAGGATGGCCTTCAGGATACAAAGTTTCCTGAGTCATTTTACCAGTTCTAGTAGCCACTCTAACAGCAAAGTCAGGTTTATTATTTAATTCAACTAGCAATTCATTCTGAGCCTTAAGTACTTCTTTAGCTTGAGTAGCAACCATAGAAGCATGTTTACTAGTGAGTTTAAGTTCACCTTTAACTCCAGCTATATAATCATTCAAGTGTCCTATCATATAAGCATTATTTTTCGATTGTCTACTAACATAATCATTGAAATTTGCTTGTTTATCCATAAAGTCATCAAATTCATCTAAGCATGGGCTATGAAATTTAGTAGACGGGATTTCAACTTTATGATATCTATAGAGAGAATTTACCTTCACTACCTGTGTAGGGTTATCAAGACAATGTGGTTCTTCAAAACGAGGTATATTAAGACCATGTATTTCTTCAATAGGTGGTAAATTCTTAACATCTTCAGCTTTTATACCTTTTTCTTTCATTGATTTCTTTCCCTCTTGCATATCTTCAGGACTGAGAAATAGAACACCTCTCTTCTTTGGAGTGGGTTTAGGAATAGGCTCATGAGTTGGCTCAATTGGTTCAGGAATTGCCTCAGGAATTGGCTCAGGAAGAGTCCAATTATTTTCATTAGTCAACATATTATTCAATAGTAATTCAGCTTCGTCGACTGTTCTTTCCCTGAAAACACAACCATCACAACTATCCAAGTGGTCCTTGGAAGCATCAGTTAGTCCATTATAAAAGATATCAAGTATTTCATTTTTCTTAAGAGGATGATCAGGCAAAGCATTAAGCAATCGGAGAAGCCTCCCCCAAGCTTGTGGGAGACTCTCTTCTTTGATTTGCACAAAGTTATATTTCCCGCAAGGCAACTTGTTTCTTATGAGCAGGGAAATATTTAGCAGAGAAGTAATAAATCGTATCCTGGGGACTACGCACACAACTAGGATCAAGAGAATTAAACCAAGTCTTAGCATCACCCTTTAATGAGAACAGAAATATCTTAAGGATATAATAATAGCGAGACGTCTCATCATTAGTAAACAGGGTGGCTATATCATTTAACTTGGTAAGATGTGCCACAATAGTTTCAGATTCAGTGCCATAAAAAGGATCGGATTCAACTAAAGTAATGATCTCAGGATCAACAGAGAATTCATATTCCTTATCAGTAACAAAGATAGGTGAAGTGGCAAAAGCAGGGTCATGTTTCATTCTAGAATTAAAGTCTTTTGTTTCAGCTTAGCTAATAATTTCTTAAGATCTGATCTATCATTGCAAGCAAGAAAATCTCTAGCAGTTTCTTCATCCATAACATAACCCTCAGGAACAACAGGCAATTCATAATTAGGAGGAGAACCTTCATCATCACTTTCATCAATAATTTCATTCTCTATAATTTCGTTCTCCCTAGCCTTAGTAAGTTGTTCATCAAGAAATTCACCTAATGGCACAGTAGTATCAAGCATAGAAGTAGTTTCATCATAAGTATCATGCATAGCAGAAGTGGCATTATCAATAACATGCGACATACCAGAATTCATAGCAGTAGCAGGTTTAGGTGTCGCATGCTTATTTATAATAGAAGCAGAATCTAGTGCAGAGCTAGATGGCAGTTCCTTACCTCCCCTCGTGGTTGAGGGATAAATTTTAGTTCTTTGACTTTCAAGTTCTTCATAGTGATCAGCAGATATAAATCCCAAGTGACTCAGAGAATAGAGTTATGCTCGCCGGCAACGGCGCCAGAAATTAGTCTTGATAACACACAAGTGTAGGGGATCGCAACAGCTTTCGAGGGTAGAGTATTCAACCCAAATTTATTGATTTGACACAAGGGGAGCCAAAGAATATTCTTGAGTATTCGCAGTTGATTTGTCAATTCAACCACACCTGGATAACTTAGTATCTGCAGCAAGGTATTTAGTAGCAAAGTAGTATGATAGTAATGGTAAGAGTGGTAAAGATAAAGATAGCAATAGTAATATTTTTGGGGTTTTTAGTGATTGTAACAGAAGCAACAGAAAAGTAAATAAGCGAAGCACAGTATATGAAAAGCTCGTAGGCAATGGATCAGTGATGGAAAATTATGTCGGATGCGATTCCTCATGTAATAGCTATAACATAGGGTGACACAGAACTAGCTCCAATTCATCAATGTAATGTAGGCATGTATTCCGAATATTGCCATACGTGCTTATGGAAAAGAACTTGCATGACATCTTTTATCCTACCCTCCCGTGGTAGCGGGGTCCTAGTGGAAACTAAGGGATATTAAGGCCTCCTTTTAATAGAGAACCGGACCAAAGCATTAACACATAGTGAATACATGAACTCCTCAAACTACGGTCATCGCCGAGAAGTATCCCGATTATTGTCACTTCGGGGTTGTTGGATCATAACACATAATAGGTGATTATAGACTTGCAAGATAGGATGAAGAACACACCTATATTCATGAAAACATAATAGGTTCAGATCTGAAATCATGGCACTCGGGCCCTAGTGACAAGCATTAAGCATAGCAAAGTCATAGCAACATCAATCTCAGAACATAGTGGATACTAGGGATCAAACCCTAACAAAACTAACTTGATTACATGATAAATCTCATCCAACCCATCATTGTCCAGTAAGCCTACGATGGAATTACTCACGCACGGGAGTGAGCATCATGAAATTGGTGATGGAGGATGGTTGATGATGACAACGGCGATGAATCCCCCTCTCTGGAGCCTCGAACGGACTCCAGATCAGCCCTCCCGAGAGAGATTAGAGCTTGGCGGCGGCTCCGTACCGTAAAACATGATGAAACTTTCTATATGATTTTCTTCTCTGCGAGACGGAATATATGGAGTTGGAGTTGAGGTCGATGGAGCTGCAGCGGGCCCACGAGACAGGGGGGCGCACCCAGAGGGGGTGGGCGCGCCCCCACCCTCGTGGACAGGGTGTGGGCCCCCTCGTCTTCATCTTTTGCCAGTATTTTTTATATTTTCTGTAACTTGTCTCCGAGGATTTTGATGTTATTCCGAGAACTTTTGTTTTCTACACATGAAACAACATCATGGTAATTCTGCTGAAAACAACGTCTGTCCGGGTTAGTTTCATTCAAATCATGCAAGTTAGAGTCCAAAACAAGGGCAAAAGTGTTTGGAAAAGTAGATACGTTGGATATGTATCAGTCCACAACTCAGAGTGCTAACACAAATCCATCAGTAGTGAGCTGCATTCTGTAACAGCCTAGATTTTGCCTCTTCTTTTTCTGATGATTTTCTTGGATTTTTGAATTTAATTTGCGTTTCTGTGGCTATGTGGTTCCAAAACTTGGGAAGATCATGTTTTTTTAGGTTTTATAGTTGCTTGTCATCCCCAAAACCATCCCTACCTCATGTAGTTTCCATCGTAGCCAAAATACCAATATTCTTTTATTGGGAATATTCCATTTCTATTAAAGGAATTATCCTTTTAGCCCTAGGTTGTGAAGCAACTGATATTTATGTCTCTCCTAAACTTCCCAAATAATTCTCATAAATTGTTTGGGTCATATCTTGATGAAATATGACAAAAAAATTCATTGCCATGATAAAAAATCTACCTCTAATATTCCTTTTCTGATTGTGCCCTAAGTGTTAGTTTGAGAAGGAAATGTTATTTATGTTGGGGAACGTAGTAATTTCAAAAAATTTCCTACGCACACGCAAGATCATGATGATGGCATAGCAACGAGAGGGTAGAGTAATGTCCACGTACCCTCGTAGACCCTAAGCGGAAGCGTTATGACAACGCGGTTGATGTAGTCGTACGTCTTCACGATCCGACTGATCCAAGTACCGAATGTACGGCACCTCCGAGTTCAGCACACGTTCAGCTCGATGACGATCCCGGACTCCGATCCAGCAAAGTGTCGGGGATGAGTTCCGTCAGCACGACGGCGTGGTGACGATGATGATGTTCTACCGGCGCAGGGCTTCGCCTAAACTCCGTGACGATATGACCGAGGTGGAATATGGTGGAGGGGGGCACCGCACACGGCTAAGGAACGATCACGAAGATCAACTTCTGTATCTTTGGGGTGCCCCCTGCCCCCGTATATAAAGCAGCAAGGTAGGAGGAGGCCGGCCCTAGGAGGGGGCGCACCAAATGTGGAGTCCTACTAGGACTCCCTAGTCCTAGTAGGATTCCACCTCCCATATGAAATAGGAAAAGAGGAAGGGAAAAGGAGAAGGAAGGAAGGGGGCGCCCCCCTTCCCTAGTCCAATTCGGACCAGACCAAGGGGAGGGGTGCGGCCACCGTTGAGGCCCTTTTCCTTCTTTCCCGTATGGCCCAATAAGGCCCAATACGTATTCCCGTAACTCTCTGGTACTCCGAAAAATACTCGAATCACTCGGAACCTTTCCGAAGTCCGAATATAGTCGTCCAATATATCGATCTTTATGTCTCGACCATTTCGAGACTCCTCGTCATGTCCCCGATCTCATCCGGGACTCCGAACTCCTTTGGTACATCAAAACTCATAAACTCATAATATAACTGTCATCGAAACTTTAAGCGTGCGGACCCTACAGGTTCGAGAACTATGTAGACATGACCTAGAACTATTCCCGGTCAATAACCAATAGCGGAACCTGGATGCTCATATTGGCTCCCACATATTCTACGAAGATCTTTATCGGTCAAACCGCATAACAACATACGTTGTTCCCTTTGTCATCGGTATGTTACTTGCCCGAGATTCGATCGTCGGTATCTCAATACCTAGTTCAATCTCGTTACCGGCAAGCCTCTTTACTCGTTCCGTAATACGTCATCCCGCAACTAACTCATTAGTTGCAATGCTTGCAAGGCTTAAGTGATGTGTATTACCGAGAGGGCCCAGAGATACCTCTCCGACAATCGGAGTGACAAAACCTAATCTCGAAATACGCCAACCCAACATGTACCTTTGGAGACACCTGTAGTACTCCTTTATAATCACCCAGTTACGTTGTGACGTTTTGTAGCACCCAAAATGTTCCTCCGGTAAACGGGAGTTGCATAATCTCATAGTTACAGGAACATGCATAAGTCATGAAGAAAGCAATAGCAATATACTAAACGATCAAGTGCTAAGCTAACAGAATGGGTCAATCAATCACATCATTCTCCCAATGATGTGAACCCGTTAATCAAATGACAACTCTTTTGTCCATGGCTAGGAAACATAACCATCTTTGATAAACGAGCTAGTCAAGTAGAGGCATACTAGTGACACTATGTTTGTCTATGTATTCAAACATGTATTATATTTCCGGTTAATACAATTCTAGCATGAATAATAAACATTTATCATGAAATAAGGAAATAAATAATAACTTTATTATTGCCTCTAGGGCATATTTCCTTCAGTCTCCCACTTGCACTAGAGTCAATAATCTAGTTCACATCGCCATGTGATGTCACACCAATATTCACATCTGTATGTGTTAATACCCACAGTTTCACATCGTCATGTGATCAACACCCAAAGGGTTTACTAGAGTCAATAATCTAGTTCACATCTTTATGTGATTAACACCCAAAGAGTACTAAGGTATGATCATGTTTTGGTTGTGAGAGAAGTTTAGTCAACGGGTCTGTCATATTCAGAGCCGTATGTATTTTGCAAATATTCTATGTCCACAATGCTCTGCACAGAGCTACTCTAGCTGATTGCTCCCACTTTCAATATGTATCCAGATTGAGACTTAGAGTCATCTGGATTGGTGTAAAAGCTTGCATCGTTGTAAACTTTTACGACGGGCTCTTTTATCACCTCCATAATCGAGAAACATCTCCTTATTTCTCTAAGGATAATTTTGACCAATGTCCAGTGATCTACTTCTGGATCACTATTGTACTCCCTTGCCAAATACAGAGCAAGGTATACAATAGGTCTGGTACATAGCATACTTTATAGAACCTAAGACTGAGGTATAGGGAGTGACTTTCATTCTCTTTTCTATTTTCTGTCGTGGTCGGGATTTGAGTCTTACTCAATTTCACACCTTTGCAACACAGGCGAGAACTCTTTCTTTGACTGTTCCATTTTGAACTATTTCAAAATCTTGACAAGGTATGTACTTATTGAAAAAATTATCAAGCGTCTTGATCTATCTCAATAGATCTTGATGCTCAATACGTAAATAGCTTTACTGAGGTCTTTCTTTTAAAGAACTCCTTTCAAATACTCCTTTATGCTTTCCAGAAAAATTCTACATCATTTCTGGTCAACAATATGTTACTCACATATATTTATCAGAAAGGCGGTAGTGCTCCCACTCACTTTATTGTAAATACAGGCTTCAGCGTAAGTCTGTATAGAACTATATGCTTTGATCAACTTATCAAAGCGTATATTCCAACTCTGAGATGCTTGCACCAGTCCATAGATGGATCGCTGGAGCTTGCACATTCTGTTAGTACCTTTAGGATTTGACAAAACTTTCAGGTTGCATTATATACAACTCTTCTTTAAAAAACAAATCCATTAAGGAATGTAGTTTTGACATCCATTTGCCAGATTTCATAAAATGTGGCAATTTCTAACATGATTCAGACAGACTTAAGCATCGATATGAGTGAGAAAATCTCATCGTATTCAACACCTTGAACTTGTCGAAAAAACCTTTTGCGACAAGTTGAGCTTTGTAGATAGTAACACTACTATTAGCGTCTGTCTTCCTCTTGAAGATCCATTTATTTAACATGGCTTGCTGATCATCGAGCAAGTCAATCAAAGTCCATACTTTGCTCTCATACATGGATCATATCTCAGATTTTATGGCGTCAAGCCATTTCGCGGAATCTGGGCTCATCATCACTTCCTCATAGTTCGTAGGTTTATCATGGTCTAGTAACATGACTTTATGAACAGGATTACCGTACCACTCTGGTGCGGACCATACTCTGGAAGACCTACGAGTTTCTGTAGTAACTTGATCCTGAAGTTTCATGATCATCATCATTAGCTTCCTCACTAATCGGTGTAGGCATCACTGGAACTGATTTCTGTGATGAACTACTTTCCAATTTGGGAGAAGGTACAATTACCTTATCAAGTTCTACTTTCCTCCCACTCACTTCTTTCGAGAGAAACTGCTTCTCTAGAAAGGATCCGAATTTAGCGATGAAAATCTTGCCCTCAGATCTGTGATAGAAGGTGTATCCAATAGTCTCTTTTGTGTATCCTATGAAGACACATTTCTCCGATTTGGGTTCGAGCTTTATCTGGTTGAAGTTTCTTCACATAAGCATCGCAGCCCCAAACTTTAAGAAATGACAACTTTGGTTTCTTGCCAAACCACAGTTCATAAGGCGTCGTCTCAACAGATTTTGATGATGCCCTTTTTAAAGTGAATGTAACTGTCTCTAATGCATAACCCCAAAAACGATAGTGGTAAACCGATAAGAGACATCATAGATTGCACTATGTCCAATAAAGTACTTGTTATGACATTCGGATACACCATTAAGCTGTGGTGTTCCAGGTGGCATGAGTTTGTGAAACTATTCCACATTGTTTTAATTGAAGACCAAACTCGTAACTCAAATATTTGTCTCTGCGATCAAATTGCAGAAACTTTATTTTCTTGTTACGATGATTCTCCACCTCACTCTGAAATTCTTTGAACTTTTTAAATGTTTCAGACATGTGCTTCATTAAGTAGATATACACATACCTGCTCAATTCATCTTGTGAAGGTCAGAAAATAACGATACTTGCCACGAGCATCAACACTCATTGGATCTTATACATCAGTATGTATTATTTCCAACAAATCTGTTGCTCGCTCCATTGTTCCGGAGAACGGAGTCTTAGTCATCTTGCCCATGAGGCATGGTTCGCAAGCATCAAGTGATTCCAAAAGCCCATCAACATGGAGTTTCTTCATGTGCTTTACACCAATATGACCTAAACGGCAGTGCCACAAATAAGTTGCACTATCATTATTAACTTTGCATCTTTTGGCATCAATATTATGAATATGAGTATCACTACGATCGAGATCCAACAAACTATTTTATTGGGTGTATGACCATTGAAGGTTTTATTCATGTAAACAGAACAACAATTATTCTCTGACTTTAAATGAATAACCGTATTGCAATAAACATGATCAAATCATATTCATGCTAAACACAAACGCCAAATAACATTTATTTAGGTTTAACACTTATCCCGAAAGTATAGGGAGTGTGCGATGATGATCATATCAATCTTGGAACCACTTCCAACACTCATCGTCACTTCCCCTTCAACTAGTCTCTGTTTATTCTGTAACTCCTGTTTCGAGTCACTAAACTTAGCAACCGAACAAGTATCAAATACTCAGGGGCTACTATAAACACTAGTAAGGCACACATCAATAACCTGTATATCAATAATACCTTTGTTCACTTTGCCATCCTTCTTATCCACCAAATATTCTGAGCATTTCCGCTTCCAGTGACCATTTACTTTGCAGTGTAAGCACTTAGTTTCAGGCTTTGGTCCAGCTTTGGGCTTCTTCGCGGGAGTGACAACTTGCTTGTCATTCTACTTGAAGTTCCCTTTCTTTCCCTTTGCCCTTTTCTTGAAACTAGTGATCTTGTCAATCATCAACACTTGATGCTCTTTCTTCATTTCTACCTTCGTCGATTTCAACATCACGAAGAGATCGGGAATCGTTTTCGTCATCCCTTGCATTATAGTTCATCATGAAGTTCCAGTAACTTGGTGATGGTGACTAGAGAACTCTGCCAATCACTATCTTATCTGGAAGATTAACTCCCACTTGATTCAAGCAATTGTAGTACTTAGACAGTCTAAGTACTTGCTCACTAGTTGAGCAATTCTCCTCCATCTTTTAGGCGAAGTATTTGTCAAAGGTCTCATACCTCTTGACACGGGTATGAGTCTGAAATACCAATTTCATCTCTTGAAACATCTTATATGTTCCATGATGTTTCAAAAACATTTCTGTAGTCCCGGTTCTAAGCCATAAAGCATGGTGCACAAAAACTATCAAGTAGCCATCATATTGAGCTAGCCAAACGTTCATAACGTCTGCATATGCTCCTGCAATAGGTCTGTCACCTAGCGGTGCATCAAGGAAATAATTCTTCTGTGCAGCAATGAGGATAAACCTCAGATCACGGACCAAGTCCGCATCATTGCTACTAACATTTTTCAACACAATTTTCTCTAGGAACATATCAAAATAAATATAGGGAAGCAACAACGCGAGATATTGATCTACAACATAATTTGCAAAATACTACCAGGACTAAGTTCATGATAAATTAAAGTTCAATTAATCATATTACTTAAGAACTCCCACTCAGACTGACATCTCTCTAGTCATCTAAGTGATCACGCGATCCAAATCAACTAAACCATAACCGATCATCACGTGAGATGGAGTAGTTTTCAATGGTGAACATCATTATGTTGATCATATCTATTATATGATTCACGTTCGACCTTTCGGTCTCCGTGTTCCGAGGCCATATCTGCATATGCTAGGCTCGTCAAGTTTAACCTGAGTATTCTGCGTGTGCAAAACTGGCTTGCACCCGTTGTAGATGGACGTTGAGCTTATCACACCCGATCATCACGTGGTGTCTGGGCACGACGAATTTTGGCAACGGTGCATACTCAGGGAGAACACTTCTTGATAATTTAGTGAGAGATCATCTTAAAATGCTACCGTCAATCAAAGCAAGATAAGGTGCATAAAGGATAAACATCACATGCAATCAATATAAGTGATATGATATGGCCATCATCATCTTGTGCTTGTGATCTCCATCTCCGAAGCACCATCATGATCACCATCGTCACTGGAGCGACACCTTGATCTCCATCATAGCATCGTTGTCGTCTAGCCAATCTTATGCTTCTACGACTATCGCTACCGCTTAGTGATAAAGTAAAGCATTACAGGGCGACATTGCATACAATAAAGCAACAACCATATGGCTCCTGTCAGTTGCCGATAACTCGGTTACACAACATGATCATCTCATACAATAAAATATAGCATCATGTCTTGACCATATCACATCACAACATGCCCTGCAAAAACAAGTTAGACGTCCTCTACTTTGTTGTTGCAAATTTTACGTTGCTGCTATGGGCTTAGCAAGAACCGTTCTTACCTACGCATCAAAACCACAACGATAGTTTGTCAAGTTGGTGCTGTTTTAACCTTCGCAAGGACCGGGCGTAGCCACACTTGGTTCAACTAAAGTTGGAGAAACTGACACTCGCCAGCCACCTGTGTGCAAAGCACGTCGGTAGAACCAGTCTCGCGTAAGCGTACGCGTAATGTCGGTCCGAGCCGCTTCATCCAACAATACCGCCGAACCAAAGTATGACATGCTGGTAAGCAGTATGACTTATATCGCCCACAACTCACTTGTGTTCTACTCGTGCATATAACATCAACGCATAAAACCTAGGCTCTGATACCACTGTTGAGGAACGTAGTAATTTCAAAAAAATTCCTACGCACACGCAAGATCATGGTGATGGCATAGCAACGAGAGGGAAGAGTAATGTCCACGTACCCTCGTAGACCGTAAGCGGAAGTGTTATGACAACGCGGTTGATGTAGTCGCACGTCTTCACGATCCGACAGATCCAAGTACCAAACGTACGGCACCTCCGAGTTCAACACACGTTCAGCTCGATGACGATCCCCAGACTCCGATCCAGCAAAGTGTCGGGGATGAGTTCCGTCAGCACGACGGCGTGATGACGATGATGATGTTCTACCGGTGCAGGGCTTCGCCTAAACTCCGCGACGATATGACCGACGTGGAATATGGTGGAGGGGGGCACTTCACACGGCTAAGGAACGATCACGAAGATCAACTTTTGTATCTTTGGGGTGCCCCCTGCCCCCTTATATAAAGGAGCAAGGGAGGAGGAGGCCGGCCCTAGGAGGGGGCGCACCAAGTGTGGAGTCCTACTAGGACTCCCTAGTCCTAGTAGGATTCCACCTCCCATATGGAATAGGAAAAGAGGAAGGGAAAAGGAGAAGGAAGGAAGGGGGCGCCCCCCTTCCCTAGTCCAATTCGGACCAGACCAAGGGGAGGGGTGCGGCCACCCTTGAGGCCCTTTTCCTTCTTTCCCGTACGGCCCAATAAGGCCCAATACGTATTCCCGTAACTCCCCGGTACTTCGAAAAATACCCGAATCACTCGGAACCTTTCCGAAGTCCGAATATAGTCGTCCAATATATCGATCTTTACGTCTCGACCATTTCGAGACTCCTCGTCATGTCCCCGATCTCATCCGGGACTCCGAACTCCTTCGGTACATCAAAACTCATAAACTCATAATATAACTGTCATCGAAACTTTAAGCGTCCGGATCCTACAGGTTCGAGAACTATGTAGACATGACCTAGAACTGTTCCCGGTCAATAACCAATAGAGGAACCTGGATGCTCATATTGGCTCCCACATATTCTACGAAGATCTTTATCGGTCAAACCGCATAACAACATACGTTGTTCCCTTTGTCATCGGTATGTTACTTGCCCGAGATTCGATTGTCGGTATCTCAATACCTAGTTCAATCTCGTTACCGGCAAGTCTCTTTACTCGTTCCGTAATACATCATCTCGCAACTAACTCATTAGTTGCAATGCTTGCAAGGCTTAAGTGATGTGTATTACCGAGAGGGCCCAGAGATACCTCTCCGACAATCGGAGTGACAAAACCTAATCTCGAAATACGCCAACCCAACATGTACCTTTGGAGAAACCTGTAGTACTCCTTTATAATCACCCAGTTACGTTGTGACGTTTGGTAGCACCTAAAATGTTCCTCCGGTAAACGGGAGTTGCATAATCTCATAGTTACAGGAACATGTATAAGTCATGAAGAAAGCAATAGCAATATACTAAATGATCAAGTGCTAAGCTAACAGAATGGGTCAAGTCAATCACATCATTCTCCCAATGATGTGATCCCATTAATCAAATGACAACTCTTTTGTCCATGGCTAGGAAACATAACCATCTTTGATAAACGAGCTAGTCAAGTAGAGGCATACTAGTGACACTATGTTTGTCTATGTATTCACACATGTATTATGTTTCCGGTTAATACAATTCTAGCATGAATAATAAACATTTATCATGAAATAAGGAAATAAATAATAACTTTATTATTGCCTTTAGGGCATATTTCCTTCAATTTACCTTTGCCCAATTGACCCCAAACTTGTTGGACATCTTTTCCTGTCCATATGATTGCCCCATGCCAAAATTCAACTCAACTTGCTTAATTAGTTAATATTCCTGAGCAATTTTTCAAAGTTCCTCTCTTAGGGAAGCCATTGTGAAGGAAGTACAAGCTAGGCATATCCAAATGATTTGAAATTTTGCAAGGTCCTTCATTTGATAAAATCATCACTCTCCACCAAATTTGATCTCATGTTACTCATTTATGTGAGCCCAACTCCAAATCTTGGTATCTGGTCAGATTTTTCAGTTTGTGAAGCAACCATATTTTATATTGCTTCATTTAAGCTGCCAATTTACCAGTGCATTCTCTTACCCATATAAACTCCCTCTACCAAGTTTTGGATCAATCCATCACTCCATTTGCCATGTGGATTTTTTTCATATTTCTGGTCATAATCAAGCATTGTGAAGGAAGTGCTAGTTTGGTTCATCCAAATGGCCTGAAACTTTTTGAGGAGCTTCGTATCTTCAAATCATTATTCATCATCCAACTCCCTAATTCTGGCCAGTATGGTGGTTTCTACAGCAAGTACCATTTATCTTCATCCTAATGAGCTGTAAATTTGCAGAGATGATCATCTTAGTATGTGATCATCACCAGAAAAATCCTTTCCTTCGTTCCCATGCTGGTGCCCCCACTGCACAGCACAAACACTTGGCTGCTGGTATGCTTTGGGGCCATCTACAAATCTCTTCTTTGCCCTTGGACCAAATTATTTCTTCACTTAGACTAAGGGCACTATGGACTATCCACCAGACATGGTCGGCCTGGCAAAATTATTTTTTCACTTAGACTAAGGGCACTATGGACTATCCACCAGACATGGTACGCGTGGCGATCACGCTTGCGTCATGCAGATTGCAAGCTCTGGCTCGTTCCCGACCCTGTTTTCGTCCGTTGCCTCCTTGTCTCGACCTCCAACCTTGCCTAGGAGTTTCCCCGTGATGCCCTGCGTCGCCCTGCGACGCAACCTCGTCGTGGTTCACCTTTAATGCACCCCTAGCTCCATGCCCGTGCCGCGCCCAGCCACTGTCCAACATTAGAGCCATGTTGGAGCTCACTCGTGATGCTCCAGAGGCTTCCCCGCAGCTATATAAGTGTGCACCGAGTCCTTCCGCACCTCACCCACTCCTCATTTGCCTCTCTAGTCCACCAGAGTCCTCGGCCCCCTCCTCTTTTCCCCGGAGTTCACCCCGGCCATTGCGGTCTCTTCTTGTTTCTCGAGAGCCCGAAACTCCTCTCGGCTTCCTCACGTGTCCACCGAGTTCCTCTCCTCCCCGCGGTCCTCCCCACCCCCTCGTTCGTCCCCGGAGCCCACCCTGGCCACGTGCTCCTCGTCCGGCAGCCGTCGGTTCCCCTCGGTCGCCTCGTCTTCTCCACCATCCAGGGCTCCTCTCCTCCTCCCGACTCTACCACCGCACTCCCCACCTCCTGGAGGTCAGCCCCACGCCCTCAGCCCTCGCCAGGGCTGCTCGCATCGCCGCAACCCATCACCGCCCGCCGCCTCCTGTCCTCTCCAGGCGCCGCCCGCCGCCACCTCCCCGGGCTGCCTTAGCACCCCTGTTGGCCCTGAATGGAGGAGGCACGACCCCGCGCACCCTCAGGTGGCCTCGCCTCGGCTAGAGGTGGCAAGAGCCGGCCGTCCCCCTCGCTTGAGCCCGCCCTTGCCTCAGTCAATCTCTCCTCTGTTTCCCTCGTGGGAGAATAGAGGGAGGAAGACGACGCCTAGCTGGCCCCCTCCCCTGCTGCATGGCCCCCCTGTCAGCTATACAAGCCGGGCCCCGCCACAGCCACGTCACGTAAGTGGAGACGTCTTTTGCGGAGAGACGTTTTCATTTTGCTGAAAGCGTATTTTGTTTCTACTTCGGTTCAGAGTACATTTTCTTACCCAGAACGCATATTTCTTAATATGCGCCTCTGCCTTATCCACTCAGGGACTTGTTTGTGATGATATTTTTGCAGATTAGTCCCTAAACTTCCTCCTATCACAATGTTTCAACCGTAGCTCCGATCGAGGTGAAACCAACGCTCACGTCTTCGTCTCGTCAAGCTCTTTCGGTTAGTAACATTTTCACTACATGGTCCCATAGTGAAAATGATATTTTTGCCTTTTCCTCTAATCAACCCCCTCCAAGGGGGAACCGTCCGATGTTTTGCTCTACATCTTTACTGCACTTCTTCCCGGAGTGTCTGTCACCCCCAGGAAAGCCACAACAGCCACTTGCATGATAGCCATGCAATAGCCATGGTTTCTACTTGAATATTTAATAAAAGTTTGCCTGTTATCTGTCTTCTTGTTTGCTGCTACTGTCGTTGTTTCGATTATGTTTGTGGATTCATGTTCACCTTCATGTTATGTTCCGATGCATGTTGTTATCTGTGCTACCTGCTCATATCATTGTCACATGTTATGCTGGGTAGTAGTAGTATATCTTGGTAGCAGTGGTGTTCTTTTTGGTGGATGTTTAACGTCTGTTATCAAGTACCGTTCCTATGCATGTTACTTTGCACCCAGTTGGTTACATGCTTACCTGGTAGTGTTCTTTCTATGTTATTTCATGGTATTTATTCATGATGCTTGTAGTCATGCTATGATCCTGTGTAATGTTATAATCATGCTCGCCAGTATACCATGCTCAGTTGGTTATATGCTTCATTGTGGTTATGCTCGATGATTATGTTGCACCTCCATGCTTATGTTTATATCATGTTCATGCATCGTAGCTGCATCATGTTAGTGTATTATGGCTCAGCTTATTGCATTCAAGATTAACCGGATAATAATGAACTTGAACAATTGTTGGCTAAGTCATGGTGCCGCTCAATAAAGCTGACCAGTGCAACCACATTTGCTTTTATGGGAAGGACCTAACAGGGTCTATTGACATGCCTCTCGCCGGTGCCTCCAACGAGGGAAGGTTATGGGCGCGCGCTACCTTGATCAGGTAGGCGGACATGAACCTTGTTTGCCCATTGTTGTTGTATGGATCCTTGTCCCCGTTTGGGACCGTTTATGTTTTGCCACAACGGTGGCCGTTGATGCCTTTGGTAGGCATGGGCCACCCATGACATAGCCCAGTGGGGAGTTGGTCGGAGTGGCTGGGAGAGTGTCATGGGCAATAGAGCGGTTTTCTCGGAACGTTGTTGGTCCACCCGAATGGGAGTGCAAGGCCATGGGTTCTGTGGTGTGGGTACAGTGTACTAACCTCTGCAGAGTGTGTGTTAAATCTATCAATAGCCACCCCCGCGGATATAGGCCCAGTTCGGAGTCGGTCACACTATGAGCCAACAATAATGGTAACCTGATTAATAATAACCCCGGTTCAATGATGAGAAAGATGTTGGTTGTCATTGAGAGCGGATCACGGTGGTATCGCGGATACCGAAGTTTGTTGGATATTTGTCACCGTAAGAGGATCATCGTGGTATCATGGATAACAATGTTGGTAAAGCATGTGTTGGTTACGAGGTAACCCGAGTAGAGTAAGTTGGTGCATGCGAATGTTAACCTGGTGCATGTAGTATCATCATGTTCATATGATCGTGCCATGCTAAATTGTATCATGTTAAGTTGTGCATGCCATGTTGTTCTATGAGTATCATGTTCATGATTGATTTAACCTGCTAATGCCATGATATTGTTTGTTTTCACTATTTTTGGTTTATTGTGACTTGCAAGTACATTCAATGTACTAACCTGGCGTGTCATGCCAGTTTGCAGGTCATGCCCGGATTGCTTGCTTGTTTGGTGTGGTTCATGTGTTCGCGAGCTAGGATAAACGTTTCAGCCAATAGATGTTTGTTGTTCCGCTGCCAATAGTTGTTCTGTTGTCAATAGAGGTTCCGCTGCCTCGAGTTGTTATGCTGCTTTGCATAGAGCAACTGTGGTTGGTGCAGTGTCGCCGTGCTGGTGTTATTTATTGTAATATCGGAGACCTTGTATTCATATTCGTGTTGTAATAGAGAGCTGGTTTGTTCTATGCTAAGCAGTGCCATATTCCAGAAGACTTCACCTCGATCTCTGGGCTGGAATACGGGTGCGTTTCGGTTTCTCTGAACCGGGTGCCACACATTCTCTCTCAAAAAAGGCCAAGCAGCCCATCAGGAGCATCTCAGCTACTTACTCCTAGGCAGGCCAAGACCAAAAAAAAAGCAAACTGGTTGACGTTAGTCGTCTCAAGAAGGATATGCACGGACCCTTCAACAAAGATGCGGTTGGCAGTTCACGTCGCCAGTTCATGTCCGTAATTGTCAAGGAAGTAGAAGAAAAAGGTTGTGAAACGATATGTGGAACATGGACAGGACAAGACGAACCTATGGTGGTATAATATAAATGGTTAGCCCAGCAGGATTTGTTCAAATATTTATTTCAAGTAATTTCATGATTTGTTTTACATGTAAAGGTCTTCATAAGTATCATTGTCTATAAGGTATGAGATTGGAGAGAGAGGGAGAGGGTGTGTGTGTGTGGGTGGGGGGGGGGGGGGGGGGGATATTGTTGGATCGAAGGCCGGGCCACACAGGCAGACGGTGGATATGAGCAAGTGGGAGATAACTTACTAGATACTAAGCCAAGACGTGTACATGCACACGTTGCATGTCACGATTATTTGCAAAAACAAAACTAGCAAACGAGTAGCCGAGCTACAGGGCTAACAAAACCATGCAATTTAGAACCTGCACTACACGTGCATGCTAATGCAACAGGATTATCCAACAAACTTGCCAAAAGTTGATCACGCCACAAATCTGGTCGTTATGGCATCAACACATATTCCAGAAAACAATGAGGAGTGAACCCTGTCAGCAATTAGTCACCCCAAAAATGATTGAAGTTGCTGAGTCGGTGTGTGTTTAAATATAACTTTCACTATTCATATAGTTCGGGCATGGATATAAGGGAGTGACTCGAGTAGAAAACACAAACAAAAATACGAGCATTGTGATGTGAGGAACTAACTGCAGTATTTATATGTCGCTATTCCACATCATAATTATACTCCGGATGAGCTACTCAAACTTGCAGTGTATTTTCATTTTTTTTAAATCTCGTGAGGCTAATCTGTGTGGCAGTTTTTAGTGTAAAGTAGAATATGGAAGGATGGGCATCTATGTCTCGCTTAAAGTGAGCGCTAACAGCATGTCGCCTGCACACGACGAACCTTCTTGTAAAACAGGATTGCCAACTTTTTACACAAGGGACATTTGTCGAATACATGACTATAACCTTTTTTGAAAACAGGAAGAACATTTTTTAATATGCAATGGGTATTTTTAGTATAAGTGAAATTGTATTTAAAAACTCGATGAACTTTTCAACACATGAATATTGAATTTTTTTACGGGGGAAGACATGAATATAGTTAATACATGTTAAAACCTTTTTTTTAAAATAAGATAATCAACTGATAATAGGGACACACATGTTTTGAAGTACACACTGAACATTTTCTAGATATATGATTTAAATTTTTAATACATGATTTTTTAATGCATGATGACCCTTTAAAAAACATGATGAACATTTTCTTAATAAGCGAAGGACCCGTCTTAGTACACGATGAACCTTTTTTTGAAAAACACGATGAAGCTTTCAAAAATGAACATTTATTAATAATGGATGAGTCTTTTAAAAAATAGGATGAACACCTTTTAATACGGATGAACAATTTTTAATAATGACAAAGCTTTCAAAAATCATTGTCATTTAAATGAATATTTTTTTAATGCACAATGAAGCTTCCTTACAAGCATGACGATTGCCCTTTGAATTGTTATCAATCTTGTGGATGGAAATGTACTAATATGACGATGCTTTAATAATAATACTTTTATAATAATCAGTACACAAACATATGTTAAATTTTTCGATGCGACCCTACTCAACATTTTGTAATCATTATTATGGCAAAATCACGCATGCCATACAGTGTGTGTAGAATCATGCCGTTGTGTTGGCCGTTAGCGATGGGCTTTGCTGTGGGCGGCAGCGATGAGCATCTCTAACTGACAGGCTCTCCAGCTCTAAAGTCTGATAAGGGAGAGCATATATAGGACTTCTAAGAAAAAAAACACTACCTCCTTGAACATATATGAACAAGATACAGACTTATACAGACCTAAACCATTTCAAATCTATACTTAGTGTACATATAGTAAGTGCTAGAGTTCAGAGTTCATAGTAAGCATACTCATTGAATTACTCTGCCAGGATAATCAAGGGTGTGGGGGGATAGTTTAGTCCAGGGTTGTTCAATCATGGGGGCCTGATTCGTCGGAGAAGACCAGTAGTTATGGCCAACAAGAATCCCCCCCCCTTCTCTCTCTCTCTCTCTCTATCTATCTCTCTCTCTCTCTCTCTCTCTCTCTCTCTCTCTCTTCACATTTCATTCAAAATCACATTTATTGGAGAAGACAATTAGTTCAGAAGATCTTTCCATCACAAATTATCTTTTAATTGATTTGATATAAATGTTTTCAGTAAGAACCCTCCATACGACCAATGATTTACATAGCACCCTGCCCCTAGCGTGCTCTCTTCATGATTTATGAGTCATTCGGTACATGTCTCATCCAGAAACTATCAGAAAACAATGCCCAAAGAAAGATAGTGAAGTTAGCTTGAGAATGGGGGGCATAGGGAAGGGAAAATCTAGAAGAGGTGAAAACCATGGTATTGTTTATCCTCGGTCGTTGTGGAGGTGCACCATATCCTCTGCACATTCACTTTCCTTCATAAGATCTAAGCACCAATCTTGCAACCTGCCACCCTCAGTATGGACTGCATGCCCGCATGGGAAAGTCATTCTAGTGTGAGGGCCAAGGCAATTGTGTCCAACTAGTTAGGCACGACCACGGCTTTCTCCGCCAAGACTTCATGCATGTTGTCAATTTCTTCCACCCAAAGGTTGCCTCACGACCATATGACCAAATGGCAATTGGTCTTTGCCCAACGTAGTAGAGCACAACATAGATGGGAGCATGCTTGTGTGTGGGAAGCAGACAGGCAGGAGGACGCCACAAGCGGGCACACCGGCACCAAGATGAGATGAGATTTCCATTGGTTAGTTAGCGGCATGGCTTTTTGTGATCCGGATCAATTAGCTCTCTCAAACGGGGGGGGGGGGGGGGGGGGAGAGATGTGCCTTTGGGCTGGATAGAGGAACTGTAGTGGCATAAGGGAAGATCGCCTCGGTTGATTCCCTCCCACAACTTCGCTATGGAACTCAACGTTGTCCGTACTTGTGAGTAACTTAGAGTAGTAACATGCATATGTTACTAGTGTATATCACACCTTAAATAGTAGGTAGTTTCATATCTGTGATAACATGGAAATCTTCCTATCATACGTTGTAGAATTATTTTTCATTGGAAAGTGCTATGTGAGGGTAACATGTCATGTTACTGCATTTCTCCCTCGCCCTCTTCTTTAGTTACTTGCCACATTATCTTTGTTAGCCTATATGGCATGCTAGTTACTATCTACTATATGTTTCTTGCATTATGGGCAGTCTGATCCCCAAGCTCGCACATGCTATCATTCATGGGTACCCAACTCCAGGTCCTCATCTGCTATCTTACCACTGTGGCTTAAGGGCCTCAACAAGAACTTATAGGTCCCGACGGAGTGGCAGGTAGTGATGTCACTACATGCCTCCTAGAAGATAATGAGAAAATAGACGATCTTGTGTCGGAGGACATGTTGCCCAAGCTGACCTACTTGCTTGGTTTATCGGAGTGTGTCTCCGCATAACTCGTGCGCATGTGGTGGTCGGAGTAGTCATGGTGCCAAGTGTTGATTCCCTTCGTGAGGTCTCCCATTCTCACCCCTTGTACATTTTCCTTTTTCTAGCACTATTTTTGCTATCATCAAGAGTATGAGAGGAAGGTAATGCACCTCGATGACTCCCAAGCATGAAGAAAACACACTGGATCACCACCAGTTTACCCCATGGAGGCAAGATGTATGTACATTGACGGGGGAGGATTTTTGTGATCTGTGCTACACTATTACAGAATGATTTATTAACTAAACCCCACAACTGGCAGGTCTCAGTGGAAACCACAAGTGATCACTGCCACAACCTACCACTAATGAGCAGTCATGGTGAAGTGAGGCGTCACTGGAATTGTTTGCTATGTCCAACATCTCAGGCGGGCTATTTATCAGCCTGCAAGTGTTGAGTAAAACATTTTAGGTGAAACTCTAGCTCCACGTTCTTATCCACAACCTTTTCACCGTGCAGCACTCAAGAGAACTCCCTACAGTATTGCCCAGTTGCACTCAAGGTAGCATTGGTGACCTTCACACTTTTCACCTAGAAAGCATTATAAATTTTTGAACGAGAGGCAATAGTAAATCAAAACAGCTCAATACCTAACCTCTAATGCACAATGAACATGGGCCCATGGGTGGTAGCACCCTTGGAAGTGAGCCTATTCAACAGCCCCATTTTTCTGCAGTTTTTTGCTAATAGTATACTCCCTCCGATCCAAAATAGATGACCCAACTTCGTACTAACTGTTAGTACAAAGTTGGGTCATCTATTTTGGAACGGAGGGAGTACATGTGTACGAGAGGTCTTGAACTTCCTTGAAATTAGAGCACGGAGAGAATTTAGTCAAAAAGGGGCGGTGCTTATATCGTTTGTTGTGCAGGTCTTAGCCTTCTCCCGTGCATGTGATTTGGCTCTGTTTCATCCAAGGATTGTTCGGCAGTCAAACAAACAATTCAAAAAAAGGCCGAATTTATGTGCACGAGAGGCCCATTTACCAGAGGGCAGCGAGAAACAGGGTAACCGCTCGGTAACCGGTTATCTCGAGCGGTACCCAAAACAGAGCAGCCATGTTCAATGGGGTGCGCTGAAAGTGCAGATGCCGTGGGACGCACCATCTCTCGTCGTACAGCGAGGTGGTGACATCTTCCTAGGACATGCGTTCTACCATAAGCTGAAGCACCGGCTTGTCCGAAACATGTGTACACGCTGTGACATAGTAGTGAGGGTCTTCATAGTCTCGTACTGATATGCTCCTCTGAGGTGAGCTGGGCGTGGACAGACAACCACAATACAAGTGCTTGGTGAATGCATCCATCTACAGCAGAAGGTGTAGGTGCCAAGGATAGAGTACGACCCTATGGTGACTCAGGATGCACATGACCTGACTCCTCCATTATGGATAAATTTCCCCTTACCAACGTCTCCTATTCTCAAGCTAATTTCACCATCTTTTTTCTTGCGTTGTATTGCTGTACCTGATGTATGTGACATTTATTCAAGGCCTCCTGATTTAGGAAGTATGAAGAGAATAGACTATATTGGTGGCCCTATATATACTGTTTGCCACACGATGTGTTCTTGTTGAAACCATTCATCTGAACTGAATTTCACAGGACAATTTACACAGAAAGATATGTCTTCATAACTAATGGCCATCTCTGGTGAAGCTGATTGAATGAAATGTAGAGAGAGAGAGAGAGAGAGAGAGAGAGAGAGAGAGAGAGAGACGTAATTTCTTGGGTGGACCTACACATGGTTGTACCATAGTTTAAAAAACCAGAAACGATACCCTTATAGTTTCTAAAGCTAAAAAACCCGACCAGCAATAGCAATGGTAAAACAGTATAAAACGGCAGATTTTTGCACAAACAGGAGGTATAAAACCGATGGTTGAACCAGCGTGACTCGCAAAAATAAAAAATAACATGTGTCAAAGGGGATTCAAAGCAAGGATTCCAGATATAGGTGAACCTTGCCTAGGCTAATTTCTCCTTAGATTTATGTAAATGATTGTATAAAAAATCAGACATCGCGGTGAACCGGCGGTCCAACCGGTAAAAGCCGGAACCGACGGCCTTGCTGGTTTGATTTTTCTAAGCTGTGGGTTATACCATATGCGCACTAGTGACAAAACTCTTTGTTAGTTTTCCCAGTGTAGGATAACCTTTGGCCTCTAAATCAACTAATGCACACAAACATATATCATATATATACCTCTATACCTAAACTAATTAAGGACTCCCTAAAAGCTTCCACGTTAGTCAAAACATAGGGTGATTCATACGGTGGGACAAGGTTACTACAGTTTAGATCTAATTAGAGTCTCCCTAGAAATTCCACATTGTTCTGATAATAAGTCATTCATCTAGTGAGATCAAGTTATTACGGTGCAGATCAGCCAACATATACTGTCTCACTAATCAAGAGACCTTTTATGGTGCATCGTACTTCCAGAAATAGTGTGCAGTACATAGCTAATCCAATGGTCATTATTGATCCCTGATATGTTTTTCTCCTAGGACATTTTGGGAATTGGCTGTTAGGGTAGATTTGAATTTTCTTAATGTTAATTGTAATGATTAATAACGTAGGTAATCAAATCTGTGAAATAAAGAATTGTCCTCCATCTTTGTAGGTTTGCCCTTGATTCTCAGGCAGTTCATCAGCCGCCCAAGCAGTCCGGCGGCCGTCTCAGTCGCACAAAGCCGCCCGCTCCGTCTCTGATGCTATTATTACGCGAGTTAATTCTGTCTTGGTCAAAGTACAACCGAAACTGTCCCTGGTCACAAAATGTACTACCGAAAATCTACAATAGTATTTCCAAATCTGGGTCGTCCAAACACAAAAAGAAACAGCTTATATTGATTTGAAGTACTGTAAAAGGTCTCTAAACATGAGGAGGACCAAATTGACCTCCAGCTGCATGCGCTAGTCCTACTAGCGTAACATGACGAGGACTTCCCATTTATAATCATCCCACCTACATCGCGCTATTAGAACTTGGACCAGATCGCCATGGTCCCATCAGTGTAGTGAGCCTGCAGGCATCTTCATGCTATCTGAACTTCCCGTTTTACCATGGTAAAAGCAAGGGGACTAACCAATCACAGTACTGTATATAGAGAATTAAAGAAATTGATTGATCTAGCAGAACGACATGAGAAGAGTTCCCTGCAGAATGAATAGATGATATTGCCGCGATCATCACGAAGCACCATACCAGCTCCAGCTTTATCGTCCTCTGTCCATAAGGAGGCTTGGCATCACATGGTTGGAGGGCAAAACTCCGAGACGTAAGGTGGCAAGGTGAAGAGTGCAGACTGTGTTTCACCATTTTTTCCTTCTAGACCACACTTAGGCTATACATTGCCCGTATTGATACCCAAGAAACTCTCGCCTATGGCGCTTGGTAATTATCGGGACCAATACTGTAGCTTTTTGGAGCTGCTTTTACTTCTTTTTTCTCGTATGTACTGTTTGTAATAGTTTCTGTATTTTTCTTGGTTCCGTCACTGATTTTTTTGATTTTATGTTTCTCTTATTTTTTTTTCGGTTTTCATAGTTTTTATCTATATTTTGGTTCTTCTTTGTTCTCTTCATTTCTTGATTGATTTCCCCCTTTTTGTTTTGCTTTTTTTCACCCGTTTTCCTAACCTTTTCAATGTTTGTTTCTTCTATTTTTCAGCACATGTCTATATTTCACCACACTATGTACATTTTTAGTGTATATGCAGAACAACTTTCTGATACACGATGTACATTTTTTTTCAAATATGGTTTGAACACTTTTTCTGAATACATGTTCAGAATTATTGAAATACACATTGCATAATTTGTTACTGGCTTCCAACCACATCTCCTATCTTATCTTAAAAAAACCCCACCATTTTGTCCCAATCACCACCCTTCCTTTACCTCTCTCTTCCACTGCCGAGGGACTGCCACTGCCGCAGTATGCAACACGATACACCTTTTCACTGTGATCTCCCTCCCTTGTCTCTCATTCCAGTCTTGGGCGGTTGGTAACTCCTACAGCAAGGCGCACATCCAGTACTCGTCAATCGCTGTTGTCAAAGCCTCCATGCACCTTCCCAAGCGATGCTACAACAGGGGTAGATGCGCGTGAGCAGGGCAGTAGTTGTCATGCGAGATACGTACCCAAAAAATGATGAAACAGGAATTTTGAAAAATTCGTATATTTTCCAAATTAGGAAATAGTTTTTTGAATTCAGGCAATTTTTTGAATATTTGAACAAAAAAATGTAATTCTGAATATTTTTTATTTTTTTTACTTGGAACAAAAAAGAAAATAAAGAAGGAAAAGCGAAAAGGAAATATAAAAGTGAAAGAGAAAGGAACAGAAACAAATAGAAATAGAACACCGAAAAAAGGGAAACGGGCCGGACCACTCTTAGGCACCCTGTGTGCAGCTTCAACTATTTATCGTGCCATGGGCTAAGGTCTTCCAAACTGCATGGACAGTAATAAGTGGGCTGGCTTAGTTGGGCTGAAGCGTGCGTGGCCCAGTTACGGAATACCGGACAAACCTTTTTTTCTTTTCTAGCAGATAGACAAAGAAAAGTTTAATACCACCTCGGATAAAAAGAACTTTTCGATAGTGAACGGATGATTTTTTTTGGAGAAACGCACCTTGCTTTATTAGTAATAGCACACATACCCGTGCGTTGCAACAGGAGATACAAAATTAGCGTGATAAGCAAGCTCAAGACCATCCACATGTCCAGGACATCTTTTTTTGCGAGAAAACTTTCAATCTATTCATCTTCAATCATGGCAGTACCAAAAAAAACCATAAATAATAAAAATTACATCCAGGTCCGTGGACCACCTAACGACGCCTACAAGCACTGGACTATTTTAACATGTGGAACAATGGATCGACTGAGGTACGATTTTTCAAGATTCCCATGCCTACCTACCGATTGTCGTACAGATCATGCATCGTAGAGGTTAAGAAGTTGCAATGCTTGCTTTTTTCACACTGCTTGGGAGGAAATTAAATTATTTTCCTTTTGTTAAAGGGACCTTCAGTTTTTATTTTCCTCTGCAAACCTTGTATATGATGTGGTTGTCCCAGTAATATGTGGGCACACCGAGGCTTAGTAAAATGCATAAGAGCAAAAACTGCTTCATTAGCACGCTTGCCTTTCCTCTTAGAAGATCTGAACAATTACTTTGACTCTGAAAGGGTTAATTGCAGTGCTCTTTAAGATATGTGATTTCATTTCACTCTTTCAAAATTTATTCACTCTGGCCCTCATACATTAAAAGAGAAACCTATGAAAATACCGCCGGGGAGACAGCGAGTTGCAAAAATTGCTCCATTAGCACGCAATTTTTAAGCGCGTACTTCTTCTTTGATACTTTTAAGCCCTTGGTTTTGTGGTCGTGCATACATGCAATATGCTGCTTGGTTTTCCTCTGGTCTGAGCTCCCTTGCTTTCCCCTTGGTTTGGTGGTCGTGCATGCATGTACACAAATACGCCTCTTTGTCCTGGTCTG
This sequence comes from Triticum aestivum, assembly GCF_018294505.1. Lineage (NCBI taxonomy): Eukaryota > Viridiplantae > Streptophyta > Magnoliopsida > Poales > Poaceae > Triticum > Triticum aestivum. Next base: position 730,393,886 of record NC_057803.1, on the reverse strand, counting down.
GCACACCTCATTTTTCTTGGGTATTTATATACGCCTATTTTCTTTCGTTCATTGATTGCGCATGCACGCATTTGCTTTTCCTCAGGTCAGCCTATTTTCTCGTTGTACTTTTTGTTTGCGTCATCCCTTATGTGTTATATCCAGCTTGTTGATTTACCAGCTGGTGGATGTATATAAGTTGGTTGGAAGTTTTGTATAAAAACGATGTGGGACTATTACATAGAAAAAGAACCCTTAGTTTTAGCACAACAATTATGTAGCTCAGCTGGTACTTGCCTTATGTGCTGCAATTTAGGAGATTGTGGGTTCAATTCCCCACCATCCAATTTTTTTCCCTTGATATTAGGAAAGGCTAGCTTGTGGCCCATGCCAAAGATTTGGCCCAGACAGTTCGAGACACATGCAGTCAAGTTTTTTCCCTTGATTCTAGCAAAGGCCGGCTCATGGCCTATGCCAAAAAATCGGCCCAAAAGACGTACAGGCCCTTTTTCTCCGTAAGGAAAAAAATCCCACGGTTGCAATTAGTAGCACCTCGAACAGTAAAGAAATCTGAAAAATAATATGGGTGAACGGATGAAAAAATTGGAGAAACGCACTTTACTTTATTACTAGGTATAGAGTTAGTAGGTATAGAGTTAGTAGGTATAGATTACTAGTAGAACGCCCGTGCGTTGCTACGGGCTTTTAATTTATTTATTTTGGATTACACCTAGTTAAATGGCCATACGTTGCTACGGGCAACAAAACCTCTTCCCGAAACTAAAGCTTGGCATGAGATACTTGTCACAGTATGTTTTGTGTGTACATATACAAATCTATGCATCATTGGCGTATTCACCTTTTTGACCTCATCTCCAGTGAGCATCCCATCATCGTTCTTGTCGCGCCTGCTAATGTCACACTCCCATAGGGTTTTTTTTCCAGTAGGTTCAATTGATTTAATCCAAAACAGAGATGCGAACATAACTTAGCTCAACAATGTGGAGTCAAAGACTTTCCCAAAAAAAAGCTATAAGTAAGATCTGGCCAATCGTCTCCATCAAGAACTCCTTGAGCTGATACTTGTTATTGCCTTCCTCCGGCATTATGTTCCTCTTCCTCGACATGTACCGAGTTCTCCATGCCTTGGATTAAAAGACATGTCCATTAGTCCACATGCCATGAGTCGTTTAGTTTATCAATGGAAGTATTGCTTCTTTTGGTCTAACAAGGTATGGGCATTAATTATTAAGATCCAGATTAGCAGCTAGGAATAGGGATCCAGATTAGCAGCTAGGAATAGGGGTGCTCAAAATGCACTTGATTTTGGGCCGGTACCTTGCCAACTCTTTGGCAAATAGGAACATATCATGGTATATGAAAAGACAGTCGCAAGGAATATGTGTCCTTTATATGGGAATAAAGAGGTATTCTGCACTGTCCAGTAGTCTCGTCCTTCAATTTTTTTTTGAATATCAGTACAAACACAAGCGCTCATATACACACGCACACACTTACCCATATGAACGCACACATGCACACCCTATCCCTATGAGCACCTCCGAAAGACTGAGCCGGCATATCATTTTGAAATTTACGAAGTCCGTAGGCACCTCGTTGTCGACGGGAACGTCTCCTCCTACTGAATGCGCATAACCGGAAATCTTGAAATAAATCCAGGAATAAATGCGAGCACCAGGATTTGAACCCTCATGGGCTGGAGATACCACAGTACCTCTAACCATCCACCCACAGGTTGGTTCGTAGTCTCATCCTTGAATTGTTTTGCTATAATTACTCAAGTTTTGTGCTCCTGAGGTAACATAGATCCGGCAAATCCAAAAGGAAGTGTGTGTGTCATGTCTCATGTGTGTGTTTCTGGGTGGATGTCTGTCTACGATAAACTTTACATTAAGACAAAAAAATAGCTTTGAATATCACTATAACTATATATAACAGTGGCAGTCTCGTCCACTGTCCACTTCTCCAATGTTCAGATTCAAGTTCCATAATTTGTATAAATATCTTGCCATCTGGGAAAATTTGCTCATCTACCCACCCTTACTAATTGTGACAGATTATATGATCAGATAACCCTGTTATGTTTAAAAAAACAGATACTTCACGGTCTAGACTAATTAGAAATTGAAATGTACTGAATGTGTGATCTATTGCAGGTTTGATGAGATTATGATGTTGTTGCAAGGCACACAAAATGAATAGTTGCTTGTTGTATACAACAAAAGTGGCACCATATAAAACCAGATGGGTGTTGATCATCATGCTGGGCCATACAAAAGAAGTTTGCTTACTCGAGGAAATATCACATGTCCAAATTGCCCTGGTTCCCTAGATGTATAAACTGTCACCCTACAAACAAACATGACCTATCAGAGTAGACCACAAGATGCAATAATAACAAGATTGAACACGCAATCACAACGGGAGAAAAAACAATGGCGAAACCATATGAAGGTCATTATGCAGTTGGCTTAAGTTACACCATTAAGCAAATAACTACCCACACCAGTAGAAGCTCCAAAATCTATAGAACCATATCATGTAATATTCCACTGAAAACAAGCATGACACACATGCTAAATGCTCGTAAACATTACTACGGAACTTTTCCCATAATAACTTTGCTTGTCAACCATGAATCCACTTAACTTCTTGTTTTCTCAACAATATCTCTATATTTTTAATTCTTGTAAACCGAACACAACAAAATATACCACTATGATTATCTACAAGAAATTACCTAATTTCATGCTGGAACTATAATTTAGTTCTAACATCCTCATTGCTTAAATCAGAAAACAGATTTCAGTCATTACTAACTAAATGTTAGGCATAAACTTGTTTTCGCTGAAACTCTTACACTCTGGACGGCAATAATGCAAAAAAGAAACCATTGGTCTTTTTGTATGAACTCAAAAATATGCATGGTTCTGTACCAGTTTTAAATAGACTGATTATGTCCAGTTCAATAACAGGAAACAATTGCGAGTTCCTAGTTCGGTGTATGGACGGAGAGGTGACCCTGAAACATCAAAAACGAGTTTGGGATGAACTTGCCAACTTTTGGGCCCAGTCTCTTCCGCTGATATTTTCTCCTTTAATTTTTCTTCCCTGCTCCCAGTCGTCCGATGCGGCGACATAGCGGCAGAAACTACCCACCTTACCCTGATGCTGAGCAACATGCATGGACTGCTACTTTCCTCTATCTCTGCGGTGGTTGCCTCTCTCCCAATTGGCTTGGCCGCAGGCACACAACACAATAGCCCATGCACAGCCACCCATCCTGATCGTGTGCTACTTTCTCTTCTTCCTTCCTAGCCTCTCCTTCTCCATGGGTTGCTCCCTGCCACTGCTTTCGCAAGCAATAGTAGCCCTCGAGCCACAGACGCATCTTCCTCTCTCACATTATTCCTCTTCTCTCACGGAAAAAAAATTATGTGCCCAGTTCGTATGTTCCACCCGTGAGACCCTCGTCGATTCACGACACATGTTAATTTCAATCTCAATGCCCCAGTCCCAATTACCAGCCAGCATCCTTCCTTTGTTTGACAACCGGCTATTCCTTTTCTATGAATTGGCGACAAACCGGCTTTTCTGTTCCTAATTGCACATCTAAAGGAGAGAAACAAACAAACCAGTCTAGAGCCGACGGGGGTCATGCGGCACGATGGCACGATCTCTCACCTACGGCGGCCGTGCAACGCTGACTCCGTGTCCTCGCAGGACATGTGGAGCTGCTCCGTCACGCCGTGTAGCCAGTTGTGGCGATGAACTAAATGAGCTATATTGTTCAGGCCAAGAGGCACAATGGCGTGTCATCCTTGCTAAGACACTTCACTGGTTTTAGAAGTCTTTTACTGACATAAAATATTGTGAATTTCCTTTGCCCATAGTAATATATATGAATCAGTGCCAAGCAGAAAATGTAATTTTAGTCAGATAACCCACAATGGCGATATAGTTTTCAGAAAATATACATCGTACCGGCCAAATTATATTAAAAGGTGAAATATAGAAGATTCACCTTATGCTTGGAAAGCACCTTTCCAATCATTTTTATCAGTCACCAAACACCATCATAAGTCTTGTATTTGAGTGCATTGTCAATCTTCACCAATGACTATAATGCCACATGATGCTTGATGCTTGTTCTAAAAATGCATAAATTATTTATCAGTGGAATTGATTGAACGTGCAAAAATAATAGTAATAATCATATATGAGCTTCATAATATACTTATTTATTACTACGGGGAGGTAGCACTGCAATGTTTTTTAAGATAAATGCACAAATTTAGGAGATTAGAGCTGATTCAGTTCAACCAAGTTGCCATTTCCCAGTGGCCAGTGCTCATCTGGACAACCTGAAAAAAGAAGGAAAACTGTACAATAGAAGCTATAGAACATACACATGCTGCATGTAATTCACAGGAAGTGCTCAGCAATGCAATACCAAATCAGAAGAGAAATTTCTTCAAACAAGTCGTGGACAATGTGAGTAAATATACTCCATATATCTACTGAAATCCAAATGGATAGCTTGGCTGGTGAGCTTACAGATCAGTTACAAGCTTCTGATAGAAAGTAGAAATCTAGGATTCTGAGTCTTTCTTCCATTTGCCAACGCAAGAAATCTAAAAAAATTAAAAAGAAAAAAATGCAAAAAGGAAAAGGAGGGGACCTTCTGTGTGAAAATTTGAAGGCTTATTAATGGATTGTGTGCCCAGCCACAACCATCCAGGCAGATGAGCCGCCCCAAAGTCTTCTAGACTCATACGATCTATGGTCATGCCATCATGATTAGAACATCAATGCATCCGAGGAAACGCCAGCCTATGAGCCTACTAACCCCCGCCGATCCGGCTGAATCAGCGTCCCAATCGTACCAAGGAGGCGCCGCTCCTTGCAGGGAGGGCCACGCCGATGCCATGGTGGGTACGGCCGCACCTGACGCCACGAGATGAGCAGCGGGCGGTTGCCTCAAAGAGGGGGGCAAGGGCGACAAGCTTGGAGGGAAGTGAGGGGCAAGGCATGACCACCAATATCTGTAGATGGACAACTAAGCTACAAAAATGAGTAGATGAAAGGAGATTAGCAATTGTTTTCTCGCTCCACTCGTAAACATAACAAGCATTTTTTCTTCAAAGTAGGTCTTACCCTATTTTTGTAAAAGAAAGGCCAGGCACCTTCATGTCTAATAAAATGTTCTATAGCAAATCAATGGAACCAATCAGGCTTCTCTTAATATGCTGATATGCATGGTACTAAATTCCAAACTGGAACTACAACTGACTTCAATATATGCAAGTTCGACAGTGAAGATAGTACTAAGCTTAGCAACGGCCTGCCCAATACGTACTTTTTATCCAGATGCGCAATTGCAAGGTTCAGCTGATTAAGATGCTCGAGTTTATCTGCAATGGTAGAGCACTATCATTCTAATTCAAATTCAAAGCTAACAATCACAACAGAATATAACTATCACTATGGCAACTGTTACGAAGATGAATCCCTCCTTTCTCAAAGTTGATACGCAAGTTATTTGCTGCCTTCCCATATTCCTCTGGTAGGCAGGGCACCTTCACTCTCAGCGTTTAATACCGCGTTTTATAAAGTAGTATATGTGTTCAGGTACTGCAGAAAATCACAGAAAATGAATGTTATTGTTCTGGTTTGGTCATTTTACTCTGCTCTCTCCCTTTTCACAGATGCCATTTATGTTATAGACCTTACTTGAAGATGCTCATAATTCGTCATTGATGCCTTATCTGCTTCCTTCGTAAACTCCCCAGTTCACAAACATATTTATATTCAGTAAAAGAAAACTGAAAACACTTTGCTGCAGAGCTTCGAAATTATTCCAATCACCTATCTGAGTGCGTGTCCCTGCACAGCTCCGCCGAATCAATGACCGAGCAAACCTAGCCAATCATCAGCCAACCCACATCAAACTACACAGATTAAATAAAATGTAACCAAAGAAGAGTAACTTACAGTGTTGGAGATCTCATCCATGGTGTGAACAATCTCAGCAGAGGGCAGCAGCTACCCAATGTGGCCAACGAGCTTGTCCGACCTGCAAATTTAACCAAACAGTCATAGAAAATTTAGCAATGGATTGTTGTGGTGGGGTAGTGTTAGGGATCCAAGGGGGTTTTTCCCCTTACCGCTGGATGACCTCGTCGAGCGACGAATGCCCTTTGCAGTGCGCAGCACATCGAAGCCGTACAGCCGCCGACCCGGCCGGGTCGAGCAGACCGTCGAGAGGCACGCGCACCTACCCGGCCACCCACCCGGCGTTGGCCAGCGCCCACACGAACGTGGTCTCCGGCGGGAACGACGCCATCGACACAACCAGTTCCAGCGCGCCCGCCCACGTCGCCGGGCCCAGCACGGCCACCAACATCGCTCCTCGCCCCCCACCAGCAATGCCCCCACGAGCGGATGCATCAATCGGAGGAAGAACCAACACCTCCCATTGTGGTCTCCCCCGCTGGTGGCTGCTCTCCTTCCTGACTCCGGCTTCCAGCGGACGGCGCTCCGATGAAGAGTGCGCCGACGAGGGCGTCTTGGGGGACGGCAGGGAGGGGAGAGAGGATGTCGCTTGGGGAGTTGGGGAGAGGCAGGGAGGGGTTGCGTGATTGATGGTTTTTTTTCTAGGTGGAGCGGTGAAAAAGGAAAGAGGAAGAGGGCTTATTAGGATTTGAGAAAGATCGACGTATTAGGAAAATTAGGATTTGGAATTGATTGTCATGAAACTAAATTTTATTGATTGGTAACGTGCTATCAGTTCCTGCCCGTTTATAACGTGTCTAGTTAGGAAACTTTGGAAAGGTTAGGAAACTTTTTATTGTGAGGGTAAAAAAAATTAACGTGAGTAGATATGGTGATTAGGAGTAGAGATTATTATTATTATTATTAGAGATTAGATATTAGAGATTAGAGATTAGAGATTATAGATTAGAGATAGAAATTAGAGATAAAGATTAGAATTAGAGATTATTTGTTTCCTGAAAATCTATTATTTGTTTCCTAAAGCAAATTGCATTAATGAGAGAGATCCGTTGATTTGGCTAAGGTAGGAAAGAATCTATTATTTGTTTGCTAAAGCAAATTGCATTCATGGGAGAGATCCGTTGATTTGGCTAAGGTAGGAAAGAATCTATTATTTGTTTGCTAAAACAAATTGCATTAATGGGAGAGATCCGTTGATTTGGCTAAGGTAGGAAAGAATCTATTATTTGTTTGCTAAAGCAGATTGCATTAATGGGAGAGATCCGTTGATTTGGCTAAGGTAGGAAAGAACCTGTTATTTGTTTCCTAAAGAAAATTGCATTAATGAGAGAGATTTGTTGATTTGGCTAAGGTAGGCGGTTTTTGCGGTTCGTGGCGGCTCAGTGTGAGGTGGGACGAGGTACCAAAAAAACCATGGAAGGTGGGACGAAAAAAACCTGGGAGGTGGGAGTTGTCCCTGGTTAACCTACGAAATTTCGTAGATTTTTTTAGGACGAAAAAAAACCAGTGAAGGTGGGATGAAAATTGACTGGCGGAGACTACCAACTACTTCATTAGGAGTAAAGATTTTATATGGTCTTGGTGAATATTTAATAAATCTCTGCATGCATCACCCTGATCCAGAGACAGAGGGTCATCCTCCTTTTCGGAAGAAAATGTTGGTGGTGGTATGGCGACCGTAGTCCTGCAATGCCACGTTCTTACACATTCAAATGGCCCGGTAAGGATCGATCACCATATCTTGTCCATGAATAACGTTAACTGGCTTTGCCGCCGCCCGACCACGGTACTTTCGTTATAGATTAGGTGGAAGGATAAGTACTTAGCTTAAATATTAGTTTGATCGCACAATAAAAGAAAAGTTTAACGATGAGTCAAGTACAAAATACCATTTTATTTCAGACTGAAAAAAGAGATTTCTGAATCTTTTGTCCGGGTATACACAAGTCTTGCTTAGCTTGAAAGACACTGGACGGACGAAACAGAGATGGATCCGGAAGCAGTGTGGTAACTCTCTAGGACAACAAAAAAAAACACTGAAGGGAAAGTGCTAATCATCTGAACATAACGACCTGGAGAAGAAAGAACACACGCACGCACGGCCCGGTCATTGTCCCATGTCGTACATTCACGAAGTGAAAGAGTGGACCCAAAATAAAACCGAGAACGACGGTCCCAGCAACTCTGTCGATCATTGTAGAAGCAAGAGAATGTATCCAGTGCACCAGTCCAATCTGTGCACCGGGTGCTCCGCGGGCTTTTGAGCCGTTCGATATAAATCTGAGGGATGGCAGTAGGCTGAAAGCTAGATTGGTTGAACATTTGCGGAAAAGACCTCATGTTATTCTGAAAACAACCCGCACTTCATTCTTTCCTCTCCTGTTATTGAGTCTATGTTCTTTCTTTCTTTCTTTCTTCAAATATAAATATGGTCATATATCTTGAACCACACATCCGAATTTGGTTCTTCTTTGACCACTACTTTTGTTTCGATGAGATGTTCGAAACAAGATTAGTGTTAAATATTTTTTTTGAAATTTTGAATTTTTTATTTTCAAATGTAACCGTGACATTTATACATTTTGTATTGAAACATAGATTTATTCTATGTGTTTTTGAACTCTGGCTGTCCCACCACACGTTGATCCCACGCGCACATGCCTAAATTGAATTTTAATTTGAGTTCCATAAACACAAGAAAATTCTAAAGCATATTCAACATTATCTTGTTTCAAATATCTCGTTAAGAAAAAGTTGACAGTGAAAACGGATTCAAAATCATACATTCGGTTCAAAATATATGGACCTTTTGTGTTTTTGCCAAAAAATAACACACAAATTTATTGATTTGGGGATGGGATGTGAAGCGCAGATTGAATGTTATAGTCTATAAGGTTGCTTCTGTAAGTATGTTATAGTCCAACCTATGGCAAAATCTAGTCCGTCGCTTTTTCATCTAATGCCCCAAAAGCCTGTGGAGCACCTGGTGCACAGATTGGGCCGGTGCATAGGATACGTTCTCGCAGAAGCAAGCGTAGGACAAGCTCCTCACGTATTATTCCTGGACACGCCAAGAACTTCATGGAATTGGCGGGTTGAAGACCAGCACAGTTTGTGTTGCCGTAGCCGAGCAGTCCTGCCAGTCCTTGTTCATATTCCATTCAGCATGTCTCCCATTCTTACCTACTTTTCAATTTTCTTTCCACTTCCATTACTTTTCATAAGTCAGTGTAGAAGAATAAGATCATGAACATGATCCTCAATGACTTGCTACCATGAAGAAAAGACTTATCGATGAGTGGTCGTGTATGCATTGGTGTTTTCTTGCATTCTTTAAACAAACAAGTGATGCTAGAGACAAAGGTGCTAAAATGACTCTTGAAGCATGTAGAGATGCACATTCCATGGGTGGTGATATATAAACTGTTAGCCCTGCACTGTGCGGTTGCTGAGAACATTTATCTCTAATAAATTTCACATGGGTTTCATTTAACGTTTAGCCAAAAAATATTTATCACTATCATCTTTGTTTTGGCACGGATCCAAGGATTACATGCCTTTATACTCCAAATTAAATACTTAATGGTACAATGAGTGGAGAACTAAGCGTACACTCGATTTTAACAAGGCTATTGCAGAAAATAGACATGGCACGGACGTAAATGTTGATCTCCGACACAAAATTAACATGGCATTCTTTTTTTTTTGCATGAAAAGTTTCAACATATTCATCAAACATTAAGATAGTACAAAGATCACCAAAAATTAGAGAAATTATATGTAGTTCTGTAGACCACGCCTAAGATATATAGTAGAAAGATCACCAGAAGTTAGAGAAATTATAAGTAATTATGTAGAACATCTAGGAACGACTACAAACAATGGACATGCCGTGTAAACATAGAAATGTGAATTGGCCGGTGCCCGAAAACGTACGCTTGGCAGACCACGATACTTCGGCAGCAATATAGGTGAAACAGCCCAGCACACGCTCTCTCCTCCCATTTGCCCCCAATTTAAACCAAAGAAACAAAGCCCAAAAGTATCTGGAGAAAAATATCGAATTCTCGATGGTCCGCCTAGCGCGACACATGGCGGCTGGGAGCACCAAGTGAGGTGCTCCCAGCCCACTAAAAGTGACATCTCGGTTCCCGCTGGGAAAGGGTACCATCTAATTAGTTGGTCCTTGTTACCCTGGTTGTAGGCCTCGATAACCTTATGTGTAAAGTATTATTGTATTAGTTGTTTCATTGTGAAAGTATTGATTGTAGAACCCATGGGAGCTAATAAGTAAGCTTGCTATTCTCTCCACTTATGAATCAATGACAGATGGGCTTTAGGACCATGTAAAGAATAATTCTTCGACAAATCACTGAGGCCCATCTATGATTTCATGACCCATTGTATGAGGTTTTGTTCCGCCCCCAACATATGAGGAACAATCTTCCACATTATAATGCAGTAACAGAAGAGGAGTGGTACATTTGTGCTCCTCAACATATGCCTTACACGACATGCCTTTCCTTACTTATTTTTGTCGGTTGGAAATGGATAATTCATTTCCTAATCTATTAATGTAATCATGTAAAAGATTGTACAGGAGTGCAGGACTACGAAACCTCGTCCTTTGTGATCCTGCACCGGGAGAAGGGTCATATGATCTTTTGGGATCATCTTGGCATGACTGCTCACCTCTGTTCATCAATATCTATGACACAGAAACTTCCTTAACTTCCACGGCATCGCCATGGGTGACAGGAATGATGCCACAAAGAAGGCTACTGATTTCAATCTTGCTTCCATCACATCTCTTACTTGCTCAACTAAAAGGTATGGTGCGTTCAACCACTTTTACTAGTTCATGTCTTTGACGTACTTAGAGTGATCATAGATATGATGTTCCATGATTAGAATGCATGATTTAATTTTGGTTTAATAACTAGGTTACGATTTGTCAGCATTGTCAGCATGATTTGATTTTGGATTGGATTAGTCGGGGAAATGATAATATATGCAATAATCGAAAGACCAGATTTTTGTAGGTAAATTTTGATGCAAGGTTTTACCGCTGCACTAAAATTGAGCACATTTATAGGTGTCACTTCAAACTTTGGCACCCCTGAATGTGTTTCGGGTGGCATTAAAATCGCTCCCTACCATGAATGTGTTTCGGGTGGCTGCTAGCACCCCTGATGGAATGATTACCCTGATCAAAAGAAATGATTTAGGGAGGCGACCATTGCCTTTTTGGGAGCCATTCTAAGTGTGATCAGAGAGAATATAGTGGATGCATATCTGCATTTCGATTGTGGGAATGATTTCTTTGATTCGCTCAAAGCAAAGTTAAGGGCCATATGATGATGGCGGCATTGCCGACATAGACATGACGCCATCTAGTGACGACCCATACAAGGCGACACGGTCCTAAGCAAAAATGATGTGTGCTACGGAAAATCTGATGATCTCATCACCAATGGCATTCTTTGAGAACTGCAAGATGCATCAGCCACAATTGTAGTTATGTCATCTATAAAGTAGTGCAACCCATTTGCGCCTCCGGTTTTGTGTAGGTACACCCACTATGGTGATTACTACATGGATCAGTGCTACTATGTCACCATTGGCTACCTCGACATTTACATCAAGGATTATTTCTATTGCTAGTCATTGACAACAGCTCCGGTACATGCAACTCCCACTATGATTGCGGGAGTTAAAAGTAAAGAGGCATGGATGGCACCAAAAGAAAACACAGTCGGTGCCTAAGTGCTGACACACCATATAGGCAGTTAATGACGACAAAGTGGCAAACACGATAGAATCGCAGGACTTCCAGTTCAGTTGAAATTGTCGGCTCCGATTTCACTACGATTGAGAGTGAATATTAATTCATAGTGTATACTACTACAAAGTATTTTATTAATACTCTTAAGATAGATATATAATTAGTCTAAACAACAATATCTTGCATTGTACTTGAAGCCCCTCATATTTTGTACTATATATAAGCCCCATGTGGTCAAGAACTATGTAAGTGAAAATATTTATTCTTCCATAATTTTTCACAAGTGTTTGGGACAAAAGTTATGATTTCAAACTTTACAGAAGAGATCAAACACAAGCAATTTGGGTTTGCCGTGATTTACACGAGGGGCCCTACCCACTAGTAATGTAGTGGTGGGGGACATAAACATGCGTGGCAAACATGCAGTATTGTAGGAGCGAGGTCTTGGAAGGTGACAATCATGTGGTCATACATGTCCCCTTAACAGGTAAGTGATGCACAAATGACTTCATCGACACCATCGTGCATGCACGGCGAAGTCCCCTAAGACAGGATGTAACGCCACTATATTATATCTCCTCTTGGAATTTTTTTGATAGTAGGAAGTTTAGCGATTGAGGACTGGACACCTAAGGTAGCTAGCATGCCCAAGTGGTCGGCGAGTCTTCGCAGATCTCATGAGCATGAGGTGTTCGCCACTGGTATGGTTTCGAACAGGAACAGTTGAACATGCGGTACTGTCGCGTACCTTGCTACCGAGCTTTCCCTTCCCGACATATCCTATTCCCATCTACTTCTCAATTATTGTTTGGTTCTTCAGTTACTTTTCCTTATCATAAGTGTATGAGGGCGAAGTGGCATATGCCCATGACACCCTCAACCATGAACAAAAACCCACACTCGATCAGAAAGGATGCAAAGAAAACACTCACTCTATGGTCGTGTATTTTTTTTTCTTTGTGTTGTTTGTATCTAAAATGTCCTGTGAAGCAGTGGGAGGGACACATGATTGGTGGTAGCATATATAAGTTAGTCATACATGATGCAGTTGCTGAAAATATTTACTCTCAGAAATTTCACGTGAACTTATGCAGTGGTAGGCATAAAGCATTCGTACGTACTCGGTGCATTTTCTGCTTTCATGGCCATGTCTTCATCAACACTATTCAGCGGCATGCCTAGTTGTGTACACCATCTACTTCCTGCTAAAGTTCTCTTGTTGGCGCTCGCTGCAAAAGCTCTGTAGCCATGGAACCCCCCCCCCCCCCCCCCCCCCCCAAACAAGACATGCATGTACAACATGAAGACTTACGGTGTATCAACGCTGGTAGATGGTAATACGTCGGGACAAAGAAGTGAGTCAGTGACAACAATGCGCAAAATTCAATCGATCATGGCATCCATTCATCTTATCAGCTATCTGAAAAAACAATTGATACACACAACTGAATAGTGCTTAGCTTGGTTTGAGGCAATACAGTCCACATACTCTATCAAGCAATTATTTGCCCATTGCGCTGCCTATCTACTTTATAATATGTGGGAAATTTCATGATACTGGAGTGACTCGTTTACATCAAGTATTGAAGAAAGGAATAATACAAAGTTCAGGCATCATGTGAAAGAAGTCACTGCCGTAAAATTATATGTTAGGAATTACAGTATTTTTGTTCCAAGTGGACTAATCGGAAATTTGCTGTATTTCCAACTTTACATGTCAGTCCTATCAGCACTATACAGTGTTTAGTCTGAGTTCCGCATACGTTTTCTCATAGGCCAGCGATGGATCCCCCCCCCCCCCCGCCCCCTCCATCCCCAACACACTCGAGCAAACTATGTGTAATTGATGGTCTGAACAGTGTGAATAGTCCTAAACTGTACTAGTGCATGTTGTTCTTGTGCAGCCGCCGGTAAGTAAAATGTCACCCTACTACCAACCCCATACTCCGCCGAACAGTACACCTATATTACTCTTCCTCCTACCTGCAGTAGTTCATGGTATTTGTGAATTTATACGCACCAATATTTGGGAAAGGTTTAGCGATTTTGTGCTGTTTGGTCATGATCCAAAGAGGCAAATCTTATTAGTTTTGTGGGTTTGTATTTCAAAAGTTTTACATGTACGTGCATAGGGGATACAGTGGATTTTTTATGCTGTTTGGGAAGAGGTGCTTAGTTCTATCATTTTTGGTGCCTATCGGTTTGATATCCTGAATTCTCTTGGTTTGATTCTAGTTAGTGCTTAGTGACGAATCAAAGATGTGTGGTATCTCGACTAGAGGTAGGGGTTAGAATAGGCTACTATCAAATTAATCCTTTCCTTACACTCCGTTTGGATGTAGACATTCGAGGCCTTGGAATTGAATTGGCTGCAATATCAAATCACTGAGACATTGATATTGAGATTCAACCCGAATTATGCTGTTTGGATGTGTAAGCATTTGGCACTTGGAATTCAAGAAAAGAGACCGATGTTAATTCTTGTTTGGATGGTCAAAGTATTGAATTGGTTCATTCGTGAGATAACAAGCACAACACCCAGCCATGACGTAGTCCCTGAGGAGGAACCAAACCACACAACAGCGACGAGAGACGCGCCGGAGTCGCGAGCGCATACGAAGCCGGAAACAAGTCCTTGCCGGTCAACCCAAGCAAACACACGGCCGATCTAGGACAACCGCGGCAGCACAGGTGGAGGCGTGAGGTCGAAGAGGCGGCGGAGTCGTTCAATTAGGAGTGAGACGTTGAGGCAGAGGCCAACGGTTATTGCCGGCGGCGATGGCCGCCATGGACAACAGTAGCATCACAAGCCCGACGGGGGCGTCGCCCTGCCACGAAACATGGCTGTGCATCTCCATCTTCGTTTCCCCTTGTTGTTCCTCGTCTACGAGGTCCTGGGGATTCAGGCTTGGGCGTAGATGTTCGCATCTTGCAATGGCGACCACACGTGACATGGGGCGACGGGATTGATGCAGACTATATCCAGGCGGAGTTCCGGTGTCGTTTGGGTTGAAGAAGGCCAACCGGTGACTGCGCGAGCACTGCGTATGCCTGGCCCTGCTGCAGGTCCGGGAGAAGGTCCGGTGCCTACTGCCGTGGGAGTGCCTTTTCCGCGCAGCTGCATCGATCGGTGACCGTGCGAGCGCTGCTTCCTTTTCTTTTTCGAGGGAAAGGCGAAGGGGTACGCGGAGGCGAGGCAATATCAAGCAAATCGGAGGGGGGGAGGTCTGAATTCGGGACGAGGTGGTGTACGCGGGGGCGAGTCAATATCAAGCAAATCGGACGGGATGGTTCGATATTGAGGTGCGATTCCATGCGTGAATGCCAAGACCATCCAAACAGCCACATTCGGGTAGGCAAATGCCAATATCCGATTCTACGTGCGAATGTCTACACCCAAACGAAGCGTTAGTTTATCTTGATGATACACCCTATATGATGATGGTTGGTGTGTACTGGCAAGAGCGCAACAGCCAAGGCGACAGACTGAGACGCCAACTCACAGCAAACAACGAGGAGTATAACACGGTCAAGGAGTGAGAGATAGGTGTCATGGTGGTGACACCCCTCTACACGCACTTTGCCACCCACCTGTGTAGGACCTGGCATAGCTAGTTTGTTGTCGCACTCAAGATTGAACACACACAGTCTTGTAGGTGTAACATCTGTCAACTTGGATATAGCCTGAACTTGCTGTGCACTACACATTGCCGAGTACCGTGGGCCTTTATACGCTCAATGTGTGCCCCGCGGGCCGAGCTCGTCATGGATAAACTGAAAAGTTGTGAGACCAGTACGCCGAGCTTCAGGAGGAAGGTTTGAAGAACAGAGTGCACCTCCCCGTGGTTAATGAGTATTGCTGAGTACGTGATCTTATTATATTTCTAAGCTTTCCCATCCCGAGGCCTCCTATTCTCAAGCTAATATTGCTATCTTTTCGGTGACAGCTGATGGATGAGAAATTATGCAATGGCTCTTATTCACTAGATGCGGTGGTACTAGATAAATTGTTGGTCAGACAAAGTGTTGTTGCTGAGAGCATTTATCGCAATTAAATTTCACATGATAATTTTGCACCAAAAGGTACATCTTCATAATTAATGGCCATATCCGGTGAATTTTATTTCTTACGGCGACAAATAGTGAGAGTTAGAGAGAGATGGGGTTGACATTTTAAACCAGTTATTGAAGTATGCTTTTATAAGTAGAATTTTCATTTAGTGGAACGGAAAACATCCATCAATAGTGATTTTCTTATTCATGAACCTTTTTGTGACCTTATTAAATCAAATCAAGTCGGTCAAAAAAAACTCTAATTTGTCTCCTAGGGAGGCAGTTAGGGCAGACACCCTAGCCGTGCCGTTGACACCCCTCCTTCCATTGCCGTAGTCGGCACACAGTAGTCGGCAAAGCCCGCTGCCAGCTCGCGACTGCGGGAACTATCTTCCCCAAGCGGTCCCGCATTATCTTCACGTATATTAGGGTCTACTGTCTGCTAGTGTTTTTGCGGGCTGCCCCTCGTCCCTGGTTGTTCCGGCGGTGCTCCTAAGGTCCCTGTGGTGGTGCGCACATGCTGATGTGAATACTGTGCCCTCCTCCCATGGATGCAATCTTCCCTAGAGCAGGGTGCTCCTCTGGCCGTCGTTCCGGTGTTTATTCGCTGACATACCTATCCTCTTTGGCAGTATACTACTGTCTTAGGCTCACTGCCTCTTCCTGCACTCCCCTATAGGTGTGGTCCGCTTCATGTATGGAACAGCGCTGGACGGCTCAGCCACATGATGTTATAGATTTGGCGCGATTTGATGGTGGGCTTCCTTCCACAGGTGTAGTGCATGCGGCTAAGATAACATTTTGAAAATTTCAATTTTAGACGTGTCAAAAAAATTCGATTTTTTTTTGTGAATGTTCATCACATATGTGTCTGCAACCCCTATTTTAAGACCAAAATCTGAAATACACAAAGAGAAACAAAAAACCAACATGAATAGTGTGAATAAGGACAAAATTATGAATAGTGTCAAAAACGACACTATTCACATGTGGATTTCTCTTTTTTGTTTCTCTTTGTGTATTTCAGATTTTGATCAGAAATTTTTAGGGATTGTAGACACATATGTGATGAACATTAAAAAATTGATTTTTTTTACACATCTAAAATTGAAATTTTCAAAATGGTATCATGGGAGCATTTGAGTCATGGTATCACCTGATATTCTTCCATGGTATCACCTGATATTTTCCCACGGCTATATTGGTCTATGGTGGGATTAATAGAGTGTTTGCTGGACGGTGTGGTGTCAGTTGGAGGTGCATGCGGCAGGTCGAAAGCTGGTCGGTCCCTGCTTTTTAATGCTCCACCGTGGTGCTTGGCGGTGGTTTTCATTTCATGTGGTTGTCTGAGGTTGGGTCAAGTCCATATGACATGTTCTTCTCAAACCGCCTATGGATTCTAGGCCAAGTTGTGTTTTTTAATCTATTTTTACTTTTATTTTATCTGCCCTTAGTTTTTTACTAAAATGTGCAGTACTTAATTTCATGATAGAATTAGGAGCATCATTGTTTGGCCACGAGTTCCACGAATGTAATTTCATGATGAATTATTGCAAGCACACAAATCCTTTGTCAAAGTGTGACACAAAATAATTAAGAATTTTTATTTTTATTAGTATTTTTATTTACTCTAATCTTCATCGAGGAGCATTTGAAGTCGGGAGCTGATGGACCGCGTTTTGAGAGAATACACTGGATTGGTTCTAGTACATAAAGTGCTCGTCACACCAGGTGGTGTTGATGAAAATATTTATCTCAATTGAGTCTCTCGGGTTAATTTTGCAGGGAAAGGTACTTCATCATTACTAAAAGGCACCCAAGCGCCAGATGGCTGGATGGGTAGATGGCCGTCTCACATGCCTCCCGGCTGTCCCTGTTTAGGATCTTTCTCGAATAGCCAGCGACCACTGGCAGAGCAGCCTGCCTCCACCATCCCTGGTCGGGACAACTCCGAGCTCGACCACGCCACCAGACCCACCACACTGTCGTGGTTGCGCCGTCCCCGGCTATACCTCAAAGCCTCACCTTCATGCAGATCCGACGCCAGCAGTACCGTGACCCCACACAACCTCAAAGCCTCACCATCACCCAGATCTGACACTAGTTGTACCTTCCGCGACGAACTTGTGCGGCCCCTCACCATGAACCTACGGACCCAAGCACCCCTACGATAGAAACCGAGGCACTGATGCGTCGACCTACCAGTAGCCTAGGAGCTCCGCCTCCTCGAGGGGTGCTGCTTCCTTCAATTGGGAAGTGATCGACCCAGAATAAAAATGTAGGCGACTGACACCTAGGTAAAGTGAATAAGATGAGTATATGACCTATCTCGCAGCCGAATGAAGTACACAATTTCGTCTGCCGAGTTGGTGAGGCCGGCGTGATTGCGGTGGCTCCCGGCCGCGGGAAAGCAGATATGTAGCATTGGTCGACAGCTATGGGCGACGAGCGCCGAGGCAGTAGATGCATAAAGAGGCACCCGGCCTCGTGCATAAAGCCTGGGTACAGCGGCTCCGACATTCGGAAAGGATGGATGCGGTGAATCTGGTGTTGTGGGGGCCATGAAGGAGCCTGAGGTTTCACGGCTGGGGAAAAGGTGATTTGTCATCCATGGTGTATGAATGGGGAACTGGGAGGATGAACCATGTCTTAGCACACATTTGTCTGAAATGTGTGGAAAGTTACAATTCTTCCCCTGTCTTTTGACTTGTGGTCTTGGGTCTGATCTTGAGCATCAGGGATTGTAGGGTAAGTTTGCTTCTCCCAAATAGTGGGTGCCAATGATTTCGGGCAAGTAGGGCGTGCTTTGAATTATTGGGCATCTTCGATGTTGGATGAGGAGAATGCCCGCATGGACAAAGTTATAAACCTACCCTTGATATAGAATAATCCAATTGATGCGTGTCCCAGATATGGCGGAAATTTTCCTCTACCGTTTATTTGCTCGAGTGATTCCCACCGAGTAGAGAGTGTATTAGCGGTTCATTCAAATTTAGAGAGAACAAGCATCCACATCTACCGTACTAAGTAAATTCAAATGAAATTTTGAAATATTAGTTCTATAGTGTCACATCATGCCACTTGTTTTTTAGATGGCGAGATGATTCATGGGACAACTGTGGGTTTACCTATTGGTTGCTACCTGTTAATTTGAGAAATAGTTGACCTACTCAATATCGTGAATCAAATCCAAAATGAAATGCCTCAATTGAATGAAGTAGCTCGTTGACCCGGTCAAAATTATGGACTAAATCCAAAATTGAACACCTCACTTGAATAGGAGGGCTCAAAAGACAGGGAGCATGTTTTATTATAGTATATGACACCATGCACATGCTCAAAGTCAAATTAATAAACCTGTTTGATACACCTATCTCCATTCATGTGTGAATTGCAAACACCATGTTCTCTAATTCAAATATTTGAATGCAATTTATATTGAATCATGACTTATATGAATCTTCTACGGATACGCGTGACCTCTCCGCTCTCCTGCACTCCCGTTCTGTCAGCCGATACTCTCTCTTTCTCTCGCGTGCATACGAACACAATCGTTGTCGATCCCCTCTCTCTCTCTCTCTGACTCTCCAATTTGCATACACATTGTATGTATAGGTCACACATAATGTTTATCTCTCATTTCTATGATAACTTGCTAAGTAGCCCGCAACAAAAAAACAAAAAAGCACGGACAGATCATCTGAGGCTACGCTAATGTTGCCTAGTGGAGAGAACATGCGCTGATAACCCTGTTCGTTGGAGTGCTTGTGAGTTCAATACTTCAATTGCACCTTCCCCATGTGCGACATAGGAGGCAAGCATGCCATTACAAGTGGTGGTCGTAGGCACCGTGGTGTCATGCTGGGGCATGATAACATGCTGTATGATATACTCTTCTCCGCGTAAGCTCTCCTTTCCCGACGCCTTCTATTCTCAAGCTAGCCTTATTTTTTTCCTTGGAATTGTCTCCACCAAATACATAGTGTATCAGAGAAAGGAGTTAACCCTAATTGACTTTGGCAAAGAAAAGAACTCACTCAATTTTCGGTCTTGTATAAATTGGTTTTTCGTGCACTGCTTCTACTAATAGTTTCTGTATGATGGAATGGGGCTCAGATGACCTCTTATATACTGTGAGAACACACTCGATCGATCGGTCACCGTATATGCATTCTAAGGCATGCAAGGTGTGGTTTCTGAGCACACTTATCACGAATTAATTGTATGAGATATTTTGGCATGAACATGTCTTCATAAGTACTAGCCAAGCCGCAGGGATGGAGGAGAGAGAGAGAGAGGGGGGGAGAGGGGTAGAGAGAGGAGTGTTTCTCTATAGGAATATTGAAAAAAAAAGAAAAGTAGATGTCAGGATGTTAACAGGCATTTTGTCATGGAAACTTGCAAAACTCCAACGCTATACAGATCAAGCCAAAATTGGACCGGATCTAGTAAATATCATATCTCAAACCTAGGCCACGCTATAGAAAAGAAATAACAGAAAATATGCAATGCAGTTACTTGTAAGAAGGATCCCTGAAGTGCGTTGTAAACACTTGTCCGGCCGACCAGGAGGTTGCTCCGCTCACCCCTCACCACGGATCTGTCTCCTCCGTCGGCATCATCATGGCTGTGGAAAACATTTTAGTTGATCTAAAACAACACCAAATCGATCGGCACATTGCTTAACGAAAAAGGCTTTCGCTCCACTTACCAAAGCCCCTATTTTCGACGAAGGTTACGTGCTTACAGTTTACAACTTGGTTGATATCAACTTATGGGCGTATACAGCGCGGACACGTGTATTACACTGGATGAAGCCGTGCAGAAAAGTTTGTGTGGCCGCGGAACTCTCGGATAAATTTTCTTAACGTGATTTCGTTTCTCATGTGTGGGTTTAGCTATTCATGGTGTATGTGGGCCATCGTTGACTTGGAAGGCACGTGTGGATTGATGTGTGTTGGCCTCTGCCTGCGTATATGTTTCCGTGCAATCCACATACGAGATGCCTAGCCTTTTTTGGCGGTGCCGCTTTGACCATGTTTTCTGGATTGTTGCTTCTGTCCATGGTTCTGGTAGATTCATCGCCGCGCTAAAATCATAAGGCCTAGTTGCTTCTCATGTGGCTTTTCCCAGGAGTGAAAATTGGCTAAGAACCCTCCCCCCCCCCCCCCCCCCCCCCCACCCAATATGTATCGCCGGTGGCCGGGTGAGTGTGCTAAAGAGCACGTCGTCGTAGAAGCTGGACTGCAGCGCTGTCCTGCACACCCGGTCGTTCGGCGTGCGTGGAGCACTCCATGACATAGCCGGCCGCATAGAGGATGGTCAACAACGGCCTGGATGCCAGCGCACAGGGATCGTGTGCCTTGAAGATGGGAAGCCGATAATTCGGTTGTCGTGGTAGAGGATGCGAGCATCTGCGATGTGGCCACGGTGGAAGTGCAACAGAGAAGAGAAGGAGTGATAGAAGTAGATTAGCGGTTGTTGTGAGAGGACGAGGAAGACATTGTTGACGCTCCCATCCTCACAGGCGTAGCTCTAGTCACGCGGGCACGCGGCCTTGAAGAGCCACAGGGGTCTGTGGGAGCTCCCTTGCGGGCGTGTCATGGGCGCTGCTACAGCAGTACGCCTCCACCCAAAACATCTCGCATGCACTCCGGGTCCAAGCAAGCTACCTTCATGTTGGCCACGACACTCGGAGCTCCGGTGGGCACGGCCCTTTCAGGTCGGTGGGGTAGCCCGTTTGCTCGCAATTCTGTACCTCTGTGATTCTGGTCGGAAGTCTCTTGCAATCAATCATGAATGCTCTTATTTTATTAATTCATTGGATGTCATGTACGCTCCTGCAAGCAACATCGTTGGACAGTTCTTCGGACTGATACTTTCTAGCTCATCAAGACCTTCCTAAATAGTTTACTCTCACCTTTACTATCGGTGCAATGAAAGATGATAGGGACATAGTTGACATCCTCGTGGAAAATAAAATTTTTAATATTAGGGTGAACATTGTTTCACAAGTAGGATTTAAGAGTCTAAAGTTGCTTTGCTTGTTTGCGAATCAGGTGCCAAAGTTGAGCTTTGCAGTTACAAATAGAAGTGTTAAGGCCAGCACTAGAGAGGATTGAAATGCAGTTTCATGCATTTGAAGGGATTTGATGATAAAAGGTTTCCCCGGCTTTATATTATAAACCAACGACCAAGCACATTATACAACAAGCTCGCGGAGGCTGCAGCAAAACCAAGCCCAAAGAGAAAAAAGAGAGAAAGAAACGAGAAACAAATTCCAACACAGGAAGATCGACAAAAACAAAGACAACCGAAGCTGCTGCGCCCGCCGGAGAAGTCCCACCGCGATCCTAGCACTCCAAAGCATAACGTACCGAGTAGCACCTTCAACATGGAAAGCAACGATGACACCACTGCTGCCTGGACAGATCCTAGGGTTTCTTCTGGTACGTGGAGGCAAGTGGGGAAGGGGTACATCCAAGGCCCTCTAGGAAGGAACGGCCACACCCGTAGGTGACACTGCATCGCAGCTGGACAAGCCGATAGGGATTTCTCCCGACCCCAAAACACGACCACCACCCATGCCAATGAAGAGTGCTCCACCCAACATGCCGCCCACCAGGTTGCGCTACCACGACCACGACGCCCTCCGCAATGCCTCACTATGGTCACCGGCACGAGGCCTAGAAGAAAGAGGAGGGGACGATGAAAACTAGGTACAACGCCAAGGCAGTCCAGCGGGAGGGAACATCCTCCGCTGCCATCTTGGAAACCGATAGAGCAAGAACGCGAGGGACACAACAGGCCCCTACTGGCCAGCCAAGCCCAGACGGGCCCGCGAAGCCTCACCTCCGTGCTACAGCACGCCCACTGCCATCGTCGCCACCTCCCAGAGACCACCGCTGCCCACCTTGACCTCAAGGGAATAGTGTTGCCGCGAAAGGAACACTCGGCCCGCTCCAACCCAGATTGGGCTTCGATCTAGGCCGAATGGTGGCTGCCAGCCATGCCATTGGCAACACACTGCTCCGTAGCCAACGGGCTGCGCCACCGCGCTGAAGAACACTGAGGCCTACGGTTACCACGCCGCCGAGCCAGACCACCGCTGGCCGAGTTGCACCGCCGTCGTCGGGAGCCCTCGCGCCACCGTCCGCGCAGATGTTGAAAGACCGACCCGCGCCGCCAGCGCCGCCCAGGCAGGCCCAGCTGACCGCACCGGCGATGCCAGGGGTGAGGGAAGGGGAGGGGTCTGGAGGAGGGGAGGTGGGCTAGGGTTCGCCCGTCGCCCGCGAGGGACGAGTGAATGATTCGGACATGCTTCAGGCATTTCCATTTGAAGGGATTTATGGAGCCGGGACTCTTAAAAGTGTCCAAGATATGTATCTATGTGTTGGTGGTCAAGAAGATGAAATGACAAAGTTCTTTGTACAAGATCTGAAGGACACCCGTAGTACCGGGACCAAGATTATGCCAGCAGGTGGCTCAAAGTAATCACCGAGTGAACCGATTGGAACATGGCATTTTCTTCCGGGTGTACTCTTATTATTATTAAGTGGAGATCTATTATTATTATTATTATTATTATTATTATTATTATTACTACTACTACTACTATTATTGTTGTTGTTGTTGTTGTTGTTGTTGTTATTATTATTGTTGTTGTATGACTGTTTCATATTTGCGAGAGATCATATTGGTACTGTATTATTATTAAGATGAGACTATTTCATTCACTCAGTTGTCCTATTACATCCAATACTGATTGTAGTTCTACAATATTATTACCTCCATTGTAAATTTTTCATATTTACATTGTCCTAGGCGGCTCGGCTGTGACATATACTTCTAGTTGATTTTTCCTATTTGCATCATTTTTTGCTGTGATATATATACCTCCAGTTTTGTGTATTTAATCAAGATACGTATATCAAATATACATGAATAAATAGCAGCCCCAATTGGTTGGCATGTATGTTGTGTTGTGCTGCACAAGAAGACGATAGCATTGATACAATGCAGCGAAATAAAAGGAGACAAAGCTACCCACATGAAGCATTCAGGCCAACACTACTAGCACCTTAAGCACAAGAGAAGCAAAACACATACCACAGGTGATACATCCTGCTGGATGGTTTATGTCTCTGAATTTGGCTACACATCTGTCCAAGACATTGTCAACCTCCCATCTTGTTCCACTGATGAATACAGCCGCCATCATGTAACAAATCGCATGGTCCCCTCAAGACGATAGCGGCTCCAACAGACGCCGCTCCTATCTGCACCAAAGCATGGAGCTTTCACTTGGTAGCTCACCTGTGCCACAATAAGAGACAAATGATTTCTGGGTAAGAGCATACCTCGAGAATAGGACCTGGGCATCGCCACTCCCAAAAGAAGAAAGCTGACAAAGCCACCCGCGCAACACCCATTGTCACCCACACGACAATGGGAGATAACCACCACCGCCTACCTGATACTTTCCACAGAGCCAACCATGCGGAACGCCAGACTGTCCATCAAAGCACACCAACCATGGAAGGAAGATTGGAAGGCACCTCCTTCCACAATGTCATGGTCATCGCCACACCAGATCTGAGACGCAACCATCACATGCACGCCCGCCGGCCTCCTCTACCAACAATGACGCAAACCCACCACATCGTCCCGTCACTAGCAATCATTGCCCGCGACCCTCCTCCGGCTGTCAGTCGCGCAGCCACTACCTGACGTAGTGCACGGTGCCGCCCCATACTCATTCAGTGTCAAAGGGGGCCAGAGGTGGGCGATGCGAGGGGTATTTTTGGTTTTGTCTTCTTTTAATTATATCAAGAGCAAACCATGTGACTCCAGGTGTGGACTATTATAACCTTATGAAAAAACCTATTTTGTAAAACATCACAGAAGGCAAAAACATAATTAATAAAAAGCACTTCTATAACTTCAGAAATTCAGAAAAACACAGCATTAATAGAAGATTTATCATTGGATGATGTGTTAATTATTCATGATTTTCCTGACCATGATTATCCTGATTCTATCTATGCTAACCTATAATTATGGTTCATGTCGACATGGAAAATGAAGTTATATTTGTCCGTACTATTGTGAAATGAAGTTGTAGTTGAAATATTAATTGCAGATGATGAAGGAATCGTTCCATGGAATTTATGTGGAGTTTTACTAGTCTATAATGAGTCATCTAATCCCCCGCAAAAAAAACTAAAAAATAATGAGTCATCTAAATGTTTAAAGTAGCAAATGACAAAAAAAATTGCATATGGGCCTGACGCCAATTTTATTTTTCCATTCGGCCGAATACCACTTCCTTATCCGGTTGAATTTGTAGGTCCCATACACACAGGTCGCAGAGCTAGCAGAAGTCTTGTTAAGCATCGCTGACTATCATGCACGATCGGCTCCAGTATATTGCTACTTGGTATTGGTCCTGTACATGTGCTGACGAGGATGCTCAACGCGTCCGAATAGCACTCACTATACTCTCGTCAAGAAGTAGAGGGGCTGGGCGACACCCTGTTTTACCAGAGGGTGCACAGGACGACATGGCAACAACGAGGGCGACCGTGCTTAGCTAGTCCAATTGCGTCGCGACAGCCCTCAAGGAACTGCTGTGTCACCAGAAGTTGCACAGGATGACATGTTTTTTCAGAGGCAGTGTGGTATCGCCCTCGGACCAGTAAGACTTTGTGTCCCATCAACACTAAGCGCTTCCCTCCTGATGTCTCCTAATCTCAAGCTATAACCTCCCTTTCCTTATATTTTGTTTGCACTATTTTGGGCGTCAATAGATGACTCCACAGGGTACAAATAACACACTCGATTGGAAGCTTTCTAGAAACTGTTTTTCCTTGCAATTTTTTCTGGTAGCAATTGGTGTGACACCAAAAGACGCTGAAACGATCGGTGAAACATAGAAAGGGTGCACTCGACTTGCAGTGGTATATAAAGTGTTTGCCGTGGAGGGTACAGTTACTTAAATCATTTATCCTACATATGTGTAAAAGCTTATTTTCGCTTCCTCATGAAGTGGTTTTCATTAATAATCGGTGGGCCCACACATCTTAATTGATGAAAAGATATTACATGAATAATTTTCGTTATATCAGGATCAAACCATGTTACCTCCAGGTTCACTAGTTAGAGAGTACACTTTGTGGAGGTCACTCCCACCTCCTCTGGTGGTGACAAGTGATGACTTTGAAGTTTGGTCTCTATTACTAGATTTTTTTAAACGGTTTTTCTCTTGAACCCTGCATCCAAATCATGATCCGTTTCCACAGTTGGATTTCTCGCATCGAGATCTTCAAAACTACACCCTATGTTAATGGGTTTTGATGATTTTTTTCACTAAAAAAATTGAAATACAAAATAATATTAAAGCCCAAAAGAAGAAAACCAACAAAAGGAGGGAAATGGCTGAAACAGTTGTGCTTTTAACTTCAGTTTTGGGAAACAACGTGTGATTTTCCATTTTCAGGAAGAGCGGTTGTGCTTCTCGGGTAGGCACATGTTGTACTTTTCCCTTTTCCGGAAGCACAACTATGAATTTTTCCTTTTTGGGAAGCACATCCATGCCTTTCCTTTTTCAGGAGTCACAATTGCGCTCCTCACAGATGCATATGTTCTGCTTTTCGCTGAAAAGCACAACTTCTTCAGAAAAAAAATCCATCAAAACCAAGGGAATACAAAGCAAAAACTGACAAGCCAAAAAAAACAAGGGGGGGAGGATTATATGATACCATAGCCTTACTGCCTTGATTTCCGAAACCAGAACTACTTCAGCCTTCCCTCAACGCATTGATCTAGCCGACCTATAACTTATGCTAGAAAGCACATGGAGAAAAATAACCAAAATCTCGATTGTCAGCCTAGTGCGACATGTGGCGTTGGTTGTGTGCACCAACTAGGATGCTCCAGCCCACCAAAAGTGATGCTTAGGTTCCGCCCTGAGAGGGTGCCCTCTAATTAGTTATTCCATGTTACCCGGGTTGTGGGCCTTGATAATCTCATGTGCAATGTATTATTGTATTATTTTCTCCGGTTATATATTGTTCAATGTTACCCGGGTTATGGTCCTTGATAATCTCATGTGCAATGTATTATTGTATTATTTTCTATGGTTATATATTGTTCGATGTTACCTTGGTTGTGGACCTCCAGATTCGGATCTGGGCAACGCCACCGCCAACCCGAAGAAAGCTAGGCAGAGACTCCTGCCACCCATTTTTGCCGATACACCAAAGGGACAAAACCACCACCGCGTATGTGATGCTCTCCGGAGACCCAACCATGCATAATACCACCCAGGGCAATGGCCCCGACATCCATGTCCCCAAGGCAACGCATGAAAAACACTTGTCTCCGGAGATGGAAAACACTTGTGGAAACCCAAAGGAAAAATACTTGCGCAAATGCAAACCCACCATCACTATTACACGCGGAGAGTACCCAACCACTAATAGTAGGACCATCAATATGTCATGAGGTCCTACGCGACAATGGGAATGGACAGGGTGAGGAGTAGGACATCCGAGACTTGTCCTTACATATACACCGGGCAGGAACATGTTGTCCAACTTGTGACTGACAATGGCTCTAACTTCAAGAAAGCATGTCTTGATCTTGTTGTCGATTTCCCACACATCACATGGCAGCCATGTGCGCCTCACACAATTAACCTCATGCTAAAGGAGATGGGATCTTTTCCTGAGACTAATACAATGGTCAACAGTTGTAAGAGAATCTATAGATTCATGTACAATCATTCAACTTTGCATGCTGAAATGCAGAAGCACATAGGTGGACAGTTGGTGCGACCGAATGCCACAATGTTTGGAACTAACTTTAGGTTCCTAGAAAGCTTTTGCGATAAGCAAGAGAAATTCAAGGTGTGGATGACATCTGCCAAGTGGAAAAATAGTTCATGGAGTTTTGAGGTTGATTATGACAACACATATGATTGTTTGATAAGTAGGAAATGGTGGGATGATGTCAAGATGGTGTTATTTGTAATCGGCCCAATATATGCAATACTTTGATATGCTGATTCACAGAAGCTTGGGTCACTTTCTGAGTTTATGACAAGGATGATGCATGCATGCTAGGCATAACTTGAGTTCTTATTTTCCCGGAGAATCTCTAGACCAACAGAATTACCTAAAGGTGGTCGACAAAAGGGTCGAGCATTTATACCATAATACATTGATGGTTGCAGGTAATATTTCTTGCTGCCATAGTGTTGTTATTCTTGCTGCCATAGTATTGTTTTTCCTGGTGTCGTAGTATTGTCGCTACCATATAGTTCTAGATAACATGCTAATTATTCTTATTGCTATCATACTTATATTGTCGCTGCCACGAAGTTCTTGCTGCCCTGCTATTTTTCCTTGCAGCCATGGTAATAGTTCTTCCTGCCATAGTTTTGTTAATCTTGCTTCCATAGTATTGTCGCTGCCACATAGTTCTAAATAACATGCTAATTATTCTTATTGCTATCATACTTATATTGTTGCTGGCACGAAGTTCTTGCTGCCTTGCTATCTTTCCTTGCTTGCCATCACTACTAGGAAAAGGCCTGCTAGTGGCGCACCTGTTTTGGCTACTAATGGCGCACTACAGGTGCGCCACTAGCATCATGCTATTAGTAATTAAAACTAATGGCACATCCCTGGTGTGCCATTAGTATACCAGATACTAATGGCGCACCAGGTAGTACGCCATTAGTATGCCTCCCAGGGGGGCATATTTACCCATGTGCTCTGGCTTACTAATGGCGCACTTGTAGATGATGCGCCACTAGTTTGCTTATTCCAGTGCGCCACTAAAGTGCAGAGTGGTGCGCCACTAGTAATTAGGGATTTTTTTTCTTTTCTGATATTTGCACATGTTACAAAATATATTACTGCACAGAATATAGACAGCACAACATATGAACAGCAGATTTATCGAATACAATAGAAGATTAGTCTCCGAATACCATTCATCATATTAGTCTTCGAATTTAAAATACCGAACAAAGTTAGAACATTGCAAGTCTCGAGACCGCGAGT
This sequence comes from Triticum aestivum, assembly GCF_018294505.1. NCBI lineage: Eukaryota > Viridiplantae > Streptophyta > Magnoliopsida > Poales > Poaceae > Triticum > Triticum aestivum. Next base: position 730,364,963 of record NC_057803.1, on the reverse strand, counting down.
AGTGAGTATGTCTTCACATTACAAGTCAATATCGATCATCTAAACTACCATCACATAGAAGAGAGCTGCCGTCATCATGATGAGCATCATCGCGATGAACCTGGTCTTCATCCGGTTCCTCCAACACTCCCTCCTCTCTCCCGCTAAATAGCGCGCGTATCTAGCTTTCGCCTCCGCCCTAGTGGTGTACCCTTTGTAACTGTTACCGCTGAAACGGTGAACCTGTCTCCGACACTCCTCCCAGTCGTCGTAGACTCCGGGAACCTTACTCTTGTACACGACATACGACGGCATCTCTATGCACTAGCCAAACAAAACGTTAGTAGCAATTCTCAGAAAATACATAAGCAATGTATAAGTATGCAACAAAGTGATCGGAAGAGAAAAACAACACATTAATAGCACGATTCATGGTCCTACTAATAAATAGCATCCAATACATATAAGTTGAACGACTGTCCAAACCAAAGAGACGTACAAGTTCATTAAAGTTTAATATAACAACATGAGCCAATCGATATTTCATAACTACGACTGGATGCGAAATAATTCTTGTCTGATGCGACATGAGCCAATCCAGGATGAAGCCGCCGTCTTTCGTGATGGTCATGAAATCGCGGTCGTTATCGCCCTGCATTTGTAGCATTGTTTCTATCCCACTATTGGATGGTTGAAATCTGAGGTAGAACTGCCCCGAGGTACGAAGGACATCTTGATGGATGATTTCCGCAAACTCCGACTGGATGCGAAAGAATTCTTGTCTGATGTCCGCGTCCTGGATTGCCGACAAGCGTGCGGCCCAATCTTTGAGATTATTTGGTAGCCGAAGGTGATTATGGTCCCGTATGATCGCCCGCATGTGATGGAGGGCGTAGTAGGCATCCTTCTGACCGCCAGGCGGCTGCTTGACGTAGGGAAACGTCGTATTGTGGGTGAACACGTGCTGGCCGTACCTACGAATTGTCCTGCTGAAGGTGCCTCCAGATCTGGCGTAGCCAGGAAGAGCTTCATCAAGAACTTCCTTAATATTTGTGTAGTCTTTTTTCGACTGACGGTCCGAGTCGAAATTCGTGGCCGTGGAATATTGCGGGCTTAAGAGGATGAGTGTGCAATGTGTGTCACTGCACAAAACACGGAATGTTAGAAAAAAAAGAACGATCAAAATCTAAGAAATCATATGTTACGGGGCGGTGAGGGGGTGACTTACTCGGGAAAGTAAGGTACGAGGAAGTTATCCTTATCTGGGTTTGCTAGAATGACGCCTTCGAGGTATGAACTCGCGACTTGCCGGTCCCCAGCGCTGCCCAAGATCTTGACTATCACGATGTCCGGGGTCTTGTCTCTAATGATCCGCATCTCCATACTCAGCGAAAATAGCCGAATGAACTTGTAGTGCAGCGGATGAAGGTTAAACATAGCGAAGTTGTCAGCAAACCGCAGGACGATCATACCCCCGATGAAGTTGTAGTGCAGCAGATGAAGGTTAAACATAGCGAAGATGTCAGCAAACCGCGGGATGATCATACCCCCGATGGCGCTATCGACAAAGCCCTCGCCCTCTGGCACCTTGGCCACGAAAACCGGGTATGCCACATCATTCTTGGAGAGACGCCGCTTCTCCAAAGAAAGAACACTGTCATGCATACTCCCCATAGCACCGGTTGCAGCATTGAGCATCGGCCTACCCGCCACATGCACCCTCCTCGAGATATCCTTAGGTGAAGGTGGCCCGTCTTGAGCACGGATCGTAATCGGTGCCGGCTGGCTCGCACCCTTGTTTGTCTTTCTTTTCCGTCCCTTCTTCTTCTGCTGCTGTAATGGGATCGAGTTCTGCTCAGAGACCACCTTCTTGAGTGTGTTGGGGATGATAATATTTCACACCTCGGCTATCTGAGGCTCGGTGAAGGAGGCAGCTGGAGGCGTCTCCTTAGAACTGAACGCTAGACGACGCCTGTTGCAATCGGGTTTCTCCTTGGTACCACCTAGATCATGGTCGTCTTTTACAGGGTTGGGTTCTTGAGAAGGAGGCCCCAAGAATTCGTCACCGTACCCATGTTCGGCAAAGTACTTATCAACCTTGGTAAATGTACCATCGTCGTCGTCATCGTCCGGATCCTGTGCCATATGCATGTCCGGATCCTGTGCCATATGCATGTCCGGCATGTCCGGCAGCGTTGCGGCGGTCTTGCCATGGCTTGGCGCCGACACAACTGGCGGTGTTGTCTGTGGGGTGCTTCCCCCGCCCCCAAACGAATCTGGCTCTTCGGCCAAAGCAGGGGCCAGCTTAAGCAGGCGTTGAGGGTCATCACATCATCTCCGTCGGCCCCAGCGGGTCGCAATGGAGGTAACAAGTCGTCGCAGCCTGGCAGCACTCGAACCAGTTGAACCCTATACATGGTGGGTGGCATCAGATTACCGTGGAACACGGGGTTGCCCGGTTGAATGATTCTGCCCTTGGCGACATCGATCAACTCGCCGCCCACGAAGTGCAGGAGAGTGCATGGAACATCGGCGCCGGCGCATTGCGAAAACATGTAGGGTGTCAGGGGATGCCCAGTCAAAGGCAAGGAGATGAAGTCATCGGCCGAGAGAGGCTTAGTTACCGTGATGGCGTCGAGCTCGGCTAATGTCGAGGCACCGCCAACAGCGGGCGTGCAAGTGACGGAGGGGCCGCTTGCCGCCGAGGTGCCGACCGGCGTATTCTTCGTACACCCGGGTGCATTAATAAGCTCCAGTGCCCGTGCCGACACCGGAGACACCAATATGCCTCCGCCGGAGACACCCATGGAGCTGCCTGCGCATTGTGCGAGTTGCTGGCCATGAGGCTGGGAACCAGGGGCGGCCCCTGTTGGCCACCCACAATCCACGCCTGCAGCCCCTCAATCAAGGTAGGCACAATGGTGGTGATTGCCCCTTCCAGTTGGTGTTGCACTTGCTCTTGGACCATCTCCGGAATCCATGCTACTTGTGCCCTGAGTTCTTGAACCTCGCGCGACAGGCTTTCCAAGTTGGTCTTTCTCTCGTTTCTCCCACCAGCGTTATAGCACGACAACCATTTTGTGGACAAGCCTTTGCCGGCCACACGACCAGCTGACGACGGCTTACTGGACTTATCCTTGTTTTTCATTACGTTCAACGCCCTATTTAAAGTGATGTCCCAAGGGGAGCTCTAGGACCACCCCGCTCTACTGCTTTCATTGTCCTGTGGAAGGAATGTGAACCATTTGGAAATTTGGCTTCATTAATCAGAATGCAACCATATGGAGCTAATTACGCGGGGGTGTATTCCTTACCAGAATGTGAACCATATGAAAGGCGCTCGTCTTGTGGCGAATGAATGTCCTAAGAACATAATTTTTAAGTAAATGCACTCATGTCATCCGTGTAATATGAGAACGGGTTTATTTGTGCTATGCAACACTTTGTTTGATTTAAAATATTACCTTCTCTGCGGTCGTTTATCAAAATATGAAAGTAGGCCAGTCGTCGGCTTCCGCCCCCCTTGTAACTAGTACTGGGGTGTTCGTGGAGACCCAAACAATCTTTATCCAAAGTTTTGGTCCTTTAAGGAGGTGTTTGGCGCAGCGAACAATGCAATCGGACTATTCGGCTTTATAACTCTCACTTGACCATAGAAGCCTACAATTTTAAATTTCGGCGAAGCTCCTAGTATTCGAAAAGCCGTACTGGGGCGTTATACACGCGTAAATCGGACGAAGCCAATTCCTCGCCTTAAGCGGAAAAAATATTTAGGGATTTTGGTACCTCGCGGACAGCGACCAGCACTCGCCACATCATGACGGTCAGTTTTCAGCATTCTCTACTGAGGTGCTCGTCCGGAATAACCGGGACACAATCGCAGTAGTTCTCCCTGTGCTACCTTAGCCGATATAACGGAACGTAAGGTACCAAAACAAGGGAGCCGGGCTAACCCAACTATTTGTTGGAAAGATGCCCTAGAGGCAATAATAAATTAGTTATTATTATATTTCCTTGTTCACGATAATCGTTTAGTATCCATGCTATAATTGTATTGATAGACAACACCATGTCCCTAGTAAGCCTCTAGTTTACTAGCTCGTTGATCAATAGATGGTTACGGTTTCCTGACCATGGACATTGGATGTCGTTGATAACGGGATCACATCATAAGGAGAATGATGTGATGGACAAGACCCAATCCTAAGCCTAGCACTAAAGATCGTGTAGTTCGCTAAAGCTTTTCTAATGTCAAGTATCATTTCCTTATACCATGAGATTTTGCAACTCCCGGATACCGTAGGAATGCTTTGGGTGTACCAAACGTCACAACGTAACTGGGTGGCTATAAAGGTGCACTACAGGTATCTCCGAAAGTGTCTGTTGGGTTGGCACGAATCGAGACTGGGATTTGTCACTCCATGTAACGGAGAGGTATCTCTGGGCCCACTCGGTAGGACATCATCATAATGTGCACAATGTGACCAAGGGGTTGATCACGGGATGATGTGTTACGGAACGAGTAAAGAGACTTGCCGGTAACGAGATTGAACAAGGTATCGGTATACCGATGATCGAATCTCGGCCAAGTACAATACCGTTAGAGAAAGGGAATTGTATACGGGATTGATTGATTCCTTGACATCATGGTTCATCCGATGAGATCATCGTGGAACATGTGGGAGCCAACATGGGTATCCAAATCCCGCTGTTGGTTATTGACCGGAGAATGTCTCGGTCATGTCTGCATGGTTCCCGAACCCGTAGGGTCTACACACTTAAGGTTCGATGATGCTAGGGTTATAAAGGAAGTTTGTATGTGGTTACCAAATTTTGTTCGGAGTCCCGGATGAGATCCCGGACGTCAAGAGGAGTTCTGGAATGGTCCGGAGGTAAAGATTTATATATGGGAAGTCCTGTTTTGGTCATCGGAAAAGTTCCGGGTGCTATCGGTAATGTACCGGGACCACCGGGAGGGTCCCGGGGGTCCACCAAGTGGGGCCACCTGTTCCAGAGGGCTGCATGGGCCAAGTGTGGGAGGGGACCAGCCCCAGGTCGGCTGGTGCGCCCCCCACCAAGGCGCAAGGCAACTAGGGCTTGGGGGAAACCCTAAAGGGGGGCGCCCCCCTTGCCTTGGGGGGCAAGGCAACCCCCCTGGCCGTCGCCCCCTCCTCAGATTGGATCTGAGGGGGCCGGCTCCCCTCTCCCCTGCCCCTATATATATGTGGGGGATGGGAGGGCAGCCGCACCACCAGTTCTGGCGCAGCGCTCCCCCTCTCCCAAGTAGTCCTCCTCTCCCGCGGTGCTTGGCGAAGCCCTGCAGGATTGCCATGCTCCTCCATCACCACCACGCCGTTGTGCTGCTGCTGGACGGAGTCTTCCTCAACCTCTCCCTCTCTCCTTTATGGATCAAGGCATGGGAGACGCCACCGGGCTGTACGTGTGTTGAACGCGGAGGTGCCGTCCGTTCGGCACTAGGATCTCCGGTGATTTGGATCACGACGAGTACGACTCCTTCAACCCCGTTCTCTTGAACGCTTCCGCTTAGCGATCTACAAGGGTATGTAGATGCACTCTCCTTCCCCTCGTTGCTGGTTTCTCCATAGATAGATCTTGGTGACACGTAGGAAAATTTTGAATTTCTGCTACGTTCCCCAACACTATTGACCCAAGACATGATTCGGAGCTGATGCATATAATGCTATAAGTTCGGGGTGCCGCACTGTTGAAAGTGTTCGGACTTTCCTTGCCATAGTATGGGGCTCGATAAGAAACCCCTGGCAAACTGACCGTACCAAGACGTATGGATGCAATATTGAATAAATATTCAACAGAAAATATGAGGATAGTAATAAGAAGCTGACGCTACGTACTACTTCCAATTTATTTGGACAATATGGCAAGACGTAGGTGTACAAATTGATGCATTAAGCAGAAAAAATAGGACTATTTGACATATCCTATCCAAGGGCAGGCTACATGCGGGTATGTAAGAGCAGGTATAACGATCATTGAAGAAGACCACCAGAGTATTCCCTTGTGTGCAAAAGCCTCCTTGGTGACCCCTCCATAATGAGTCCGGTTATCCGATCTCTACTGAAGGGGTTGCCCGAAAGTGGGGTCCTGAAAAAGGAAAAAAAAAGGTATGCGGGCCTCCTGGCGGCTGAACCGCACTCTGGCTGCATTGTCATCTCGCCTCCATCTATGCCCATGGTATTTTGAGCGCGTAATTGTGCACACGTGGTACGAACGCTGCTTGAATGGGGTTGGGGTGGAGGCCGGATTGTTAATCGAGCTCTTGGCGTGCCTGACTGTCCTGTTGCGGGGTACTCCGGACTTGCTTGACGGTGTCCGGAGATGTGGTTGCTGGATTGACTGTTTTGTCGGAGGAGGCTGCTTTGTACTTCTGCGCGAGGGCCGCAGTATGTTCTTCCGTACGGAGCGAGCGGTATGTATTTCCATTAACTGTTATGACCCCGTGAGGTCCTGGCATCTTGAGCTGGAGGTATGCATAGTGCGGTACCGCGTTGAAGCGAGCGAACGCGGTTCGTCCAAGTAATGAGTGATAGCCACTATGAAAAGGGACGATATCGAAGATTAACTCCTCGCTTCGGAAGTTATCCGGAGATCCGAAGACCACTTCCAGTGTTATTAAGCCCGTGCATAGGGCCTCTACCCGTGGAATTACACCTTTGAAGGTGGTTTTGGTGGGTTTGATCCATGACGGATCGATGCCCATTTTGCACATTGTATCCTGATAAAGCAGGTTCAGGCTGCTGCCACCGTCCATTAGGACTCACGTGAGGTGGAATCCGTCGATGATTGGGTCAAGGAACAATGCGGCTGAGCCGCCGTGACGGATGCTGGTGGGATGGTCCCTATAATCAAAGGTGATCGGGCAGGATGACCATGGGTTGAATTTTGGGGCGACGGGCTCCATGGCATAGACGTCCCTAAGTGCACGCTTTTGCACCCGCTTGGGGATGTGAGTGGCATAAATCATGTCCAATGTTTTGACCTGCTTGGGGAATTTCTTCTGTCCTCCAGTGTTCGTATGTCGGGGCTCCTCATCATCATCGATGTGCAGCCCCTTGTCCTTGTTCTCGGCATTTATCTTGTTGGCCTGTTTGAACACCCATCAATCTCTGTTAGTGTGATTGGCTGGTTTATCGGGGGTGCCGTGAATCTGGCACGAGCGGTCGAGTATGCGGTCCAGACTGGATGATCCTGGGTTGTTTCTTTTGAGCGGCTTCTTCCGCGGACCGTATTTGGAGTTGCTGAATCCAGCATTGACTGTCGTATCCTCCGCATTGTCGCCATTATTTCAACGCTTGTGTCTATTGCGTCGTGGCTTTCCGTTACTTTCACGGATGTCTGAAGTACCAGGGTTTCCAGGCACAGTGTTGCTGCGAGCCAGCCAACTGTCCTCACCCGCGCAAAATCAGGTCATTAGTGTCGTGAGGGCCGCCATGGTCTTCGGTTTTTCTTGGCCGAGGTGTCGGGCAAGCCACTCGTCACGGATATTATGCTTAAAGGCTGCCAGGGCCTCAGCGTCCGGACAGTCGACAATTTGGTTCTTTTTAGTGAGAAACTGAGTCTAGAATTTCCTAGCTGACTCTTCGGGCTATTGGGTAATGTGACTTAAGTCATCAGCGTCCGGTGGTCGCACATAGGTGCCCTAGAAGTTGTCGAGGAATGCGTCCTCAAGATTTCCCCAACTGCCAATGGAGTTTGCGGGCAGGCTATTCAGCCAGTGTCTAGCTGGCCCTTTAAGCTTTAGTGGGAGATACTTGATGGCATGTAGGTCATCACCGCGGCCCATGTGAATGTGGAGAAGAAAATCCTCCATCCACACCGCGGGGTCTGTTGTGCCATCATATGACTCAATGTTGACGGGTTTAAACCTTTCTGGGAATTCATGTTCTATTACTTCATCAGTGAAACAGAGGGGGTGTGCGGTGCCTTTGTGCCGGGCTATGTCGCGGCGTATTCCGATTGGGTCTGGTCGGTAATGTCCGGCCTGGCCGGATTTATCAGTATTGTATCCGGCATGACAATCGATGTCATGAGCTGTAGCGCGCCCCCATGATCCATAGATCGATCTTGGTTGTCCTGCATTGTTTTCCAATATCTCTCGCAGGTCCTGCGTATTCCCCCGGGCCGTGGTGAACCGGCGTGGGGGTGCGGGCTGGTGTCTGGCCCGATAGCCTGTTTTATCCCGGCCACGAGGTGGCCGGTCAGCCTCATCTTGCGCTGGATGTTCAGACTCTTCGGCCTCTTCCTCTAGCGGTTTATGCTTTGGGTATCCCTTGCTCGGGGGATCGAGTCTGTATTCCTCGGCCTCTAGGACTTCGGTCCATCTGTCTGCGAGTAGGTCTTGGTCCGCTTGGAGCTGCTGCTGATTCTTCTTCAGGCTTCTTGCAGTGGCTATAAGCCTGCACTTGAAGCGCTCCTGCTCTATGGGATCCTCTGGTATGCCGAATTCGTCGTCACCGAGGCTCACCTCATCTTCGGAGGAAGGCATATAGTTATCATCCTCCAAGTATCCGTCTGTCGCCTGTTCATCTGGGCTAGCCAGCCCGTGTTCCTGTTCATCTTGCTCGAGGTGGGTTGATCAGGATTGTATTCCACTTCGGCACCATCTGGATTTTCTTCTCAAGTGCCGGTATTGCTGTGGCGAGGCTTGGAGCCGCGCCGATGACGCCCTTGTTTTGCTTTCTTCCCCGAGGGGTTATCTTCCGTTCCTCATCGCCATTGGTTTCTTTGGGAGTATCCACCATGTATGTGTCGTATGAAGAGGTGGCAGTCCAGCGCCCTGTGGGCGGTGGTTCCTATTCTTCTCCTGCATCGTCGTCTATATCGTCGATGTCTTCGGAGTCGAAGTTAAGCACGTCGGTCAAGTCACCGGCCGTGGCTATTAAGTGGGTGGCGGGTGGGAAACGAATTTCTTCATCGCCATCTTCCCACTAGAGCCGGACATAGTTCGGCCAGGAGTCTCCTGACAGGGAGAGAGACCTTAAAGAATCTAGCACGTCTCTGAAGGGTGAGTGCTGAAAGATATCCGCTGCAGTGAACTCCATTACTGGAGCCCAGTTAGACTTAATGGGCACGAGTGCGCGCGGTCCAGAACACACTGCCGGAGATGAGTCTGGGGGTCCGGAGACACAGATCCTTTTAGGAGAGGAGTCTGTGTTCGGCTCCAAGGCCGAGGAGTGTGCGGCCTCCGGGGCAGGGTCCATCCACCCGTCCTTGGAAGGCATGGCCCGCTCTGGAGCGAAGTCCGGAGCGGTAGCAGGTTTGATGTTCCGAATTATGTCCGACTGCCGATCTAGGTCCTGCACGTCGTGGTTGTTCCACGCTCCTGACACAGGTCCGAATCCGTCGAAGATCAAGTCTCCGCGCATGTCGGTGGTGTAGTTTAGGTTTCCAAACCTGACCTGATGGCCGGGGGCGTAGCTATCGATCTGCTCCAGATGGCCAAGCGAATTAGCCCGCAGTGCGAAGCCGCTGAACACGAAGATCTGTCCGGGGAGAAAAGTCTCACCGAGGACAACGTGGTTGAAGGATGGAGGAACCATCTAGCCTTGTAGCGACGACACAGAGGAACTCTCAATGAGAGCACTAATGTCGGTGTCAAAACCAGCGGATCTCGGGTAGGGGGTCCCGAACTGTGCGTCTAAGGCTAATGGTAACAGGAGACTGGGGACACGATGTTTACCCAGGTTCAGGCCCTCTCGATGAAGGTAATACCCTACTTCCTGCTTGATTGATCTTGATGATATGAGTATTACAAGAGTTGATCTACCACGAGATTAGAGAGGCTAAACCCTAGAAGCTAACCTATGGTATGACTGTTGATGATCGTGAGTCCTACGGACTAAACCCTCCGGTTACTATAGACACCGAAGGGGGCTAGGGTTACACAGAGTCGGTTTATAGAGGAGGAGATCTACATCCGAATCGCTAAGCTTGCCTTCCACGCCAAGGAAAGTCCCATCCGGACACGGGACGAAGTCTCCTATCTTGTATCTTCATAGTCCAACAGTCCGGCCAAAGTACATAGTCTGGCAGTCCGGATAACGCCTTATCCAGGACTCCCTCACCCACCACCTGCCGTTCTTCTTCCCGCGCCGCTGCACCGTCTTCCAAGTGCCGATGAAATCACCAAGTTAAGGGACGGAAGACTTACCTTCGGAAGAGGGCCTTCCAGGGTTGCACCGCTGACGGCACAGTCCGCCGATGCACCACACGCTGGAGAACATCCACCTTGTCGGTGTCTCCTAGTCTGTCCCACGCCTTGTCACTCGCCGGCACGATCCCGTTGTTGCAGCCCGTGATTTCATCTTTAGAGTATCCCACCCATAGCAATTCAGAAACGAAGTCTGACAGTGGCGGAGATGGCACCTCCACCGCCGATCCGGCGATGTTCTGGCCGTCCTCAACGTCGGAGTCCTCGGTATTCGATCCAGCGAGCGCCCAGAACCTATTTCCTCTCTGGCGAGGCACAGCCCTGGCCGCCGTGTCGGCCCCTCGAGCTGGCGGCGTCCTCTTCCTTTGCTCTCTCTGATGTCTGTCTCACTCGGGTCCGGATATCTACTATTCACCTCAGACCAGTTTGGGGAGTGTGTGTGTGTGTGTATGTGTGTGTGTGTGTGTGTGTGAGAGAGAGAGAGAGAGAGAGAAAGAGAGAGAGAGAGAGAGAGAGAGAGAGAGATTGATAGCGCGTGCGATGGAGAGTGTTGACCATGGTAAAATTTCTCAAATGGTAAACTGCAGGTGGGAGAGGGCATCACATCGGCGCACTCTCTCTTAACATTAATCTAGTTGCGCGGACAGCCACTAAAAACACTACAGGTCTTAACAGCACATTCATCATCATCGCCCATCTCTTATCAAAACCATTGATCCTTCGGATTGCAAAGCAGAACTTCCCCTGAAGTAGCTAACTTCAGAATGGTAGTTTGTTTGTTTGTTCACTATAGGGAAAAACCGTAGTTTGTTACACGGATTCTTAGCTGTATATTCAGTGATCATATCAATTGTCAGCAATACAACAAATTGTCAATAGTGTTCCGAAATCTTGCAACCAGCATCTTAGTGTTCCATTTTACTAAACTATTAAGAAGTGAAATGGGTTTTAAAGCCCCTGACAATTGGCAATATGCTTTTTTCTGAAGCAAACCCATATGCAATTTATTAATTAATCCCTTGAAGATAGGAAGAACCTTCATAAAATTGAATTTTAAAAAGGGATGATCAGCAAAAGAAGTGTTGATAAAAGTGCTAGCCAAATCCATTTGGAACTAGACTTTGTCCCCGGGAATGCCTTTACTAGCTAGTAGCTACATGGATTTCGTAGACAGAATCGGAATGTCAGTATCAACAGTTAGATATTCCAAACTTCCGCACGTGATGTTAGAGATCTAATCTTATATGTACATGTTTGAATGTTAGGCGGTTTGGTCCTATAGGAGTACTAATTCATACTATGAGTCATGGATGTTGGGAATAAACACGACTTTGTGTTGGTTTAGGTTTCCTAAACATCACAACGTAGGAGTGGTATAGCTAGGTATGCCTAGTAAATACCGCTGTGACCAGGTGAATGCAAAGAAAACAAACCGGTGCGGCACGCACGTGTTGGCCATCAGATCGTTCTCGTGTGTGCGCGTTTGTTTTGTCGAGATGTGTGCTACGTCCAGATCAGTCAAGCTAACCAGCGTTGACTACTTTGGTGCGTACAGAAGCAAACCTGGCAAAATTTTTGCTCCTGTGTGCTATGCTTCGGCGTGTATCCGACGGTTGCGTCTAGCAGGCGGAATACATCAGATGTACCGTAGCTAGCTAACCCAGCAGTCCATCCACCAGCCGCTTGCTTCCTTCTAACTTATACTTGCATGTTTAGTTCTCGCTCTGGCTTGTTGCACCGGGCCTGTCGATCTAATCTATGGCAAACTCTGCAAGGCACTGGCTAAGATTTTCTTATAAAAGCCAGAAAAAAAATAATTTTTTTTGTCAACTGGGAGCAATGACTCAAAATGTCGCTTCTACACTTCGAAATATTTCTTATATATGAACATCTTAGCTCTAAGGGTAAACGTTATGGCTTTGACTTCAAGGGGAAAGTGTTTAGACTAACTCAAGGAAAAAGTTTAGCTTTTGGCATGAACTTGTAGAAATCAGCCTTGATGAGAATCTTATATTTACTAATTCGAGGCACCATTCGAGCCTTCACGTTAATCCACATCATCAAGATCAATGTAGCCATCAGATTAAAAATTTAATGGTCAAGATATATTCAAAAACCCTACATGATTTTTAATAAAAAAAAACAGCATGTACAGCAAAGAGATTAAACCAGCACGTACATGGAAGAGTCCTCAACAACTACGTTAAGCTTAAACCTACAAAATCCACGTTCCTTCCTTTGGGGTGGAAAAAAAATACCTACATCAAAGAGTCCCCAACACCTACCTTTTCCTCTGAAGAAACACCCACGTTCAGTTTCAACATATATAAAATCCACGTGCATGGAAAAATATACTATACGTAAATTGATTTAATGGTTAAGATCTATTATCAGAAGACCCTATAAGATTTTTAATAGAAAAATTGGCACATAGATAAGACAGATTAAAACAGCAAGTACAGGGAAGAGTCCTCAAGTATCACAATATGTTTTTTGAGGTTAAAAAAGCCACCTTGAATTTCAACCTACACAGAATCTACGTGCCTTGAGCTCAAAAACAATAATTCCACGTGCATTACATTTTGTTGATGGCAAAAAAGAGAGGTGTCCTGAACTAATTGGTTTCGCATAAAAAAGGGCGACCCATACTAGAAATGGAATCTGATCTTAAAAAATGAGGTGTCCACGTCCCAGATACCTCATACAAAGAATACTTACATTTTTCCTTAAAAAAGAAATGGAAATTATCTACATGAGAAAAATAGCATTGTAGTTATGGTATATATGTACACTGACTGAGACAAACCGATGCATGCTTAGAGAAAGGAAACTTACACCCAATGAAACACATATTCAGCTAACAACAATGTCTAGAATAATATTTCGAAAGCAGTAGGCACCACTTCTGATAATTTAAGTTTATTTAATGTATCTAGGGGAAATTTGAGCAAATGTGCCTAATCTAGATTGTAATCCATGGGAGGACACTAATTTTGTTATTTTGGACAAAAAGGTTCGGTCAATGAAAATATATTAGTGTTTTCATGAACACAACATATGTGTCCAAAAATGTTGATATTATTTGTCAGAAATCTGTTGTAGTTGTCAATGTCCCTGCAAGGAATCATCCATTTCAAGATTTAATCTAAAAGTGAGAACAATACATAAATGTACATCTACCTATTTGTAAAGTTTGGGCGCAAAATTGACACCATTTAAACTATGTAGGGTTTGACATTTTGTATCAAATCTAGACTAATAAAATCAACATTTTAGTATAAAACATAACATCTGCATTACAGTCTACCATAATATAATTTATGTTGTATTTATTTGTACATATCATGGACTCTCTTCAAAAAATGCATGATAAAAATTATATGAAGTTTCACAATAATGTTAAGATAGACCATTCCCTAGACCGTGCAGACGCATGAGCTGTTGACTAGTGCAATTAATCCACTTAAACATCGAGTTGGTGACTATTACAAGACAGGTACAGTTCCCATCCAGTAGAGAAACTTGCTGAATCTGAAGGTACCTAACACAACAAAATTATTAAATCCTGGACACCTCTGTAAATGAAGATCAATCTTGCAGTGTTCCTTCCTCTTTGGTACATAGTTATTTAAATTCCCCACCAATGAGATAAGAGCGTCTGCAATCATTCTCTGCCATTTTTGAACCGTGACTGTTCTACTCTTAATAAGACTCGGAGTGCACTAAAATGTGTTCTGTTTACAAAGGAGTCAACCGGGCTTCCGTTCATGGGGAGATGGTCGAACTACTAAAGCTGCTCTAAGATCTCACCCCTGACCTTCCGTCCTAGCTACCCCAGCTTCCCCTATGCAGTCAGGCTCAGGGGATGGATAGAGGTACTTCCTCAGCACCAGACCTGACTATCTAGGTCGAGGCCCTTCTGCATGCGCAGCAGGCTTCGCTACATAAGTTGATCTTCTAGATGGGACGGGCCACAATAACCAGTCTCCACCTCCAAGCCCTCGTATGATACCTTACCACAGGGTGGCGGCTCCGTTGACTAAGTGTCCATGGTGTTCATCAACACCATGGAGTGACAGTCTGAGCAAGAAAATCTGGGCCGCGATAGAGTGGTGGGTAGAGATGTCGCTGCTTGCCTCCCACTAGACTGAGAATAAAAGCGATCTGGTGAGGATGCACATGGCGCCCGAGGTGGCTAGCTTGCTTGGTTTGTCTGAGCGTTTCTCCCCAAAATTCATGTGCAGATGGTGGTCGGAGGAGTTATGGTGCCTCACCGAAGCATCTCAACGTGCAGTATCCTCCTCCTGACTTGCTCTTGCCCTCCCAGTGTTGATTCCCTTCCCGAGGTCTCCCATTCTCTCCCTTTGTTCATTTTATTGTTTTCTTGCACTATTTTTGCTAACAGCCAGAGTATGAGAGAAAGGTAATGCACCTCGATGACTCCCAAGCTTGAAGAAAATAAACTGGATCACCACCCACCAACCGCAGGGAAGCAAGATGTACGTATACCATCAAGAGAGGATTTTTTTTGCACCGTGGTACACTATTATAGGGCTGCTTTTTAACTAAGCGCACAAGTGGCGGGTTTGATGGAAACCACAGCGTACCGCTAATGAGCAATCAATAGCGATATGTCAAGTGAGGGATCACTGGAAGTGTTTGCTATGCACAGGCTACCACTATTTATCATCCCGCAAGTGTGGAATAAAATAGTTTGGGCGGACACTGTCTCCAGCTTGGTACCGTGGAGCACTCAAGCGAACTCCTTAATGTCTCGCGCAGTTGCAGTAAAGGTAGCATTAGTGATCTTCATAATCTTCACCTAGAAAGTATTATAAAATTTAGAACAAGTACAAAGATAAATACAAAGGATGCAAAAGTAAATCAAAACAGCTCATGAACGAACCTCTATTGCATAATAAATAGGGGCTCATGGACGGTGACACCCTTGGGGTGAGCTTTCGTCCGACTGACCCACCGTGGAGTATTTATATGTGGAACACTGGCTCCTCTTTGGTGCCAGTCACCAGCTCAAACACAGCAGTCAAGGATATTCGTTGTTGGTAGTGCAGAAAATTTCATAGAAGTGACGGGCAGGGCTAGGCCACTTTGGTTATATGACACTAGTCAACAACCCGTGCACCTGCACGGGCTAGGGATTTTGAAGTTAAAATAGTATATGTTTTCGAATAACATTTGATACACATGGAAATCTGTATAGGTAGCATGATTTTTGGTGTATTAGGAAATACATTCAAAATTAAAACATGGCATCACTTTGCAATGGTAGAAAAAAGCATTTGCTCAAGTTGGTCATTGAATAAACATTGTACATGAATTCATCACTAAACTTATGGGGCCATTTATAGAAAAAAATCGCAACGTGAAAATCAGACTTTTTGAATCCGTACAAAAGTGTATACGTCCACAACCATATTATAGTATACAATCGGCAGTCCCAGTTGGAGGTTGGATCTATTCGAATATTGGAATCCAATTAAGTGTATTTTTTGGATTACCATTGTTTTGCGGGCGTCATAAGGGAGCTACCTTTCTCTACTAAAACATATCAAAAATCTGCTACAATGCATATTTCTTGAAAAATCGAGTATATTTGATACATCCTCTTGGAGAATGTCGGTAGCAGAGCACATGAATGAATATGTTACTAAGTGACACTTTGTTGATTACCTCAAACACATGCATTTATATGTCCAACACAGTTTTCCCTTTACCTAGAAATGGGTAACAAACTAAATGTTAATCCCATATTTGTGAACTTAAACCATATTGTTGATTGGAGTTAATGCTAAGATAAATCAAACGAATATAGCTAAAAGAAGTGAAATTTTTTGACTGGAAGCATTCAGTCGACCCAGCAAAATATTGTAGACATGATTGGTTAAGTTGCAAAGGGGGATACAGGAACACCAACCAAGAGAGTACATGGCAAAGTAATGTGCGGTAGGATGTTATTGTAACACCAAAAATGGACAGGTAAGGTGGTTAGTTCAGAGACAATCCATCCAGGTCCAGACCACATTGTTAGATAGCCACGTAGAATAGGATAATAATGTGATATAATGAAAACTCACAGCTATAAAATTTATATTCATGGTTATTTGAGTAAAGAACGAAAAAAATTATGACACCATGAACTGAAATCACGATGATCGACCTTCTATTACCAATCAGCATAGCAGGATAATACGAACCATAATGAAGTTAGACAACATAGACATAACTTTGCTCATATAATCATACGTAAAACACCTTGCTGGATAAACACCGGATAACTTAACGCAAGTTTAGATACACTCATGAGAGCTACATCTACAAACATAATAATAGTGCAGATCTATTAAAGCGAGAACGGTATATCAGTGAGCTTTACCTAGGATGTAAGACTTCAGTACAGAAAGAGAAGTCTAATACTTAGCGAAACCTAATAAAACTAAGAATATTGTAAATACAATGTGAAGCCTAAAGCCTAATAATTCCTAAATCTGCCACTACAAATTAATGAACAACACATAACCATAGTCGGGTAACACTTCTTCATGATCTAATCTGATAGTCGGAGCCTTGATCAAGTCATTCATTGATAGCTCAGCCGTGCAAGAGGCGAAGCCTTTGTTGCAACAAACAAAAGACATTCAGATAACTGCAAGCAAAATTGGCAAAGTAATTTCTCACTGAAGGAGCTAAAAGGTGTGAAAAAATAACTTAGTATTATACATTGTAATCTAATACAGTTGACTTCTATCATAGAGAATTATTTTAAAAACGTTAATCTTAGTCCTGTCTGCTGGAATGAAGTGTTGTGGTGTACTGGTATTATATTCTGCGGATTAAATAAGTGCGACCAAAAGACAGTCCCGATAGATCATTATGTAGCAAGATGCTGCAATCAACTACAATTATTCCAAGGGCCTTTGCTTTGTATGATTCCTCTCAGGTTGCTATGACTGCTTATAATTTAAGATTCTATATGTTTCATATTTCCGCGCTGCACACAATCGTGTCATCAAAACATTAGGGCACCAAAATATCATATCGTTATGGGCATATTAGGCTGATTCCTCAAAAGAAACAAATACCAAACTAACATCTCACTTACTTCTAATCTGATTTCCTAGGTTCTTCAGCTCCTCAACTTCTAATCTGATTTCCAGGCTGTACATTAGTCTTGATTCTTGACTCGATCCAAGTTTTTCCTTGTCACGCACCCCGAGTCATCTAGCCACCAGTTCGACCAGCTCCATGTCCGTAGTTGATAGACTACCATTTCAATCTCCCTTGAAAAAAATATTGAATATGAGTGATTCGTTTTTTAGTTAGCATATAGAAAAAATATATTTGAATGTATGATAGATCGATTTGTGAGAAAATGGGGAAATATAATTGCAAAACCCATCTGGTGACACTTGGCGAGAGGATCTCCTCGTCCCTTCCATCACCTGGATTTTTGCGTCCTTTGTAGTTCGTCCATGGCCATGCTGATGGCTATGACTTTGGTGAGAACAATAGCCGCTAGGGGCCATAAGTAGGAGAGCAAGATTGAAGGGGAGGAGGACACAACGGCCATGTTTTACGAGTCCACGTAGATTTTAATCAGCAGAATATTATTGCTGGAGTCTTTAACGGGCAATCAGTCATTTTTTTCCCTTTCCTTGTTGCAGGAGGCAGCGGCCATGTTTGAGGAGTGCATGGAGATCTTAATTGGCATAAGATTATTGCTGGAGTCTTCTATGGGCAATCAATCTTGGATTCTTTTTCCTTTTCTTGTTTGTGTTTTTAAGGATGGAGGCACGGCCAATCAATCCACCTTTTTTTCCTTTTCTTGTTTGAGATGGACGCTTTCCTTTTTATTTTGAGAAAACAATGGTGGCTTTCGCTTAAAAAAGATCATTGTTTTGTTACATAATAACATTAGACATGTCAGATGGCTTTTTTATGGGACGTACATGACCATATGTGTTACGTAAGTTTTACTTTTATCATGAACGTATATTCTACAATCCAACGGTGTAATTAATTTTAATGATGTGGGTTAATGAGAGGACTTGAAAGGTGCCTCCAATTAGTAAATATAAGATAAGATAAGATAGTGGATTGCATTTCTATTACGAATTTTCAGATTCCAACAACTATGCTGAGCGATCACATCTCTTACGAAACAAAGAGTTCCGCCATAGAATAGCACACATGGATGATGAAAGTCTTCCATCGTCTGATTATTTCATCATAGATAATTATATCTGCCTTTTTGTCACACATTGTGTGTGCTTGATTTCTAACAAGGAATTGCACGAAATAAACATGGCACGGATGTAAATTCACTCTTCGAAACAAAATGAACATGACACTCAATAACACAATGGATATTTCTACGAGCATCTACTACCAGACCACTCATAGCGTACCCAAACGCTGTGGACAACTCAGTCACTGCCAGAACAGAAGAGAGAAATAGAAGAGCCACCCAATCGAAACCCCTACTTTGCCACCATATGTTTGTGCTATCAGCAAAAACTCATATCCAAGGCATATATGTCGAGAATATGGAAATGCCCACGCGTGTCCAAGAAGGGCGGTACACAGAATTTAGCCCACCGCTGACCACCTTTTCTCTTTCTTTACAGTTTCTTTCTTTTCTCTCTCTTCCTCTCTCCACCAATCATAAGCGGACATGTGCTTGTCTTTGTTGATACCATGCAGTATTTACTGATAACTGGTGCAAGAGAGGAGGGCCCCTTCAAGAAGGTCACAACGCCCACAGACGTTGATGTCGCTGGCCCCAGCCATGGCTGGACGAGGTTTCCCCCAGCTTCACTCTGAACATCCCCAGCCGAAAGAAGTCCATCCAGCCAGTCCACCTACATGCACAACTTCTCAAGATCCAAGGCGCAATACATAGCCTCCTCTCGGTGGCCGCAACTGTCGCAAGGTGGAACTCTGCCGCGGTACCGCGGCAGTCAAGCCACGGCACATAGCCGTACCATATTTGTGTTGTTGTAAATATTTGTATTATGCATGTCGTCACTCGAAACGCCATCCACAAATATGTGGCCGACCCTATTTTAAAAATGTACTGCTGGCGTTGGCAACATCAGCTGCGCCAGCACTAACAATGAACAGCTAGGCTTAATTACCCCCTGAGAGTGAAAATGAACTCATTCAATTTGACCCCCCCATCTCACGCCGCTGCCGTAGGGCCCGCCTGGCCCTCCGTCGTCGCCCCGCCTGCCCTCCGCTGTCGCCCCCGCCTTGCCACCGGCCGCCGTTCGCCCCACCCCACCCTGCCCTCCGCAGTCGCCCTGCCTTGCCACTGGCCGCCGTCCCCATCCCCCTTGCCCCCACCTTGCCACCTGCCGGCCGCCCCCCCCCTCCACCCTGCCTTTCCCCCCGTAGTGCTAACGATGTCCCGCCGCTACCTCCGCCACCCCCACACCGCCCCGTCGTTCCGCTCACAACTCATCATGTCCGATCTCCTTCGCCGGCGTCCCTCTCGGTCTGGACGGTATAAGATCCCTGTACCAATTTATTTTCATGTAGATTTGTTGTAGTGTTGATATTTTTGTGATGAAATGCACACATTGTGTGTACTTGTGAATTGATGAAATGCATTGCATGTGTGCAAATGTGTTTAATGTATATATATATATATATATATATATATATATATATATATATATATATATGTATGTATGTATATATATATATGTTATAATTGTGAATTGATCCACTTTTTCCGTGTGTGATTGTTTTACATATATGTGATATATGTGATATTACACGTTGCTCTCGGGAAGTGTCTCGCGCTATGTTTCATTTTTCCAGGGAATGTCTACAGAGTTGACAATGTTCTGCTGAAAGGTAGATTTAGTTCCGTTTCGTCAAATTTCTGGCACTCAATATATATGTCCAGGTTTTAGCAAAGCTCATGCCGATTTTTTATGCTGATTTTAATTATATGAACGCACAGAATGGAAGAGTGCCCCTACTGTTGCCACAATATAGGGGAATGTGCGACAATCCTCACCTTGACAACAATAGTGGCTTCTCCCTCACGTTTCAAAGTGACTACAAATATTACACAGTAATAATCTATGCTTCAGAGTGCAATTTCTGTTTTTTCACATTCTGACAAGTGTATCCCTTGCCATGCGAGACCTTTTGTCCAAGACAAGTTTTCCCTGCATATTGAGATGCTTAAGAGCACTTACGGAGCTGGTCCAAATGATGCACCATATATACCTGCCACTAGTGCACACATTGAACAAGAACAACATTTTTATAAAATGCATGGCGTGATTTTGATCGTTTTCATATACACATTCTACTTTCAACTCATAGTATGTATGTGTTACTATATATTGCTTACTATGTTACTATCAAGTTCAAGAACAGAAGCTCCCTATGTGTTGTACCTCACGTGATGGATGGCTACCACGACGAGAGACTGCGAGTTCAAGATTAGAGATCGGTGTGGATCTCTGTCCTACACCATGGACATGCAAGGGTTTCCTATTCTTAAAAAAATTCCCTAAAGGAGAGAAGTACCGTGTTAGTAGTAAGGATGGTTGAACGAACAAGATGTAATATTTACGCATGGTTTAGTTTAGCGAATGATTAATTAGTGATCATGATCGATAGAACTAGCTATATAGTGTGTGGTTAATATGTACACATGTGAATAAAAGACGTGTGTGTATATGTTAATGCAAGTATCTTGTCGAAATCAATGTGGGAAAAAACGTGTTTATATGAATTCGTAATAAATGACGCTGCCGTGGAAGCGATTTTCTGCTGCCCTGCTACCTTTTTTGTACAGCTTCCAAAAACCTAGTAGTGGCGTCGGAGAATGAGCGATGCCAGAGAAGATTTATCTTATTATTGTCGTTACACTATGTCACACACCATAGCTATAGTTGATATGCCGGCATGTGGTTAAATCCAACGCCATAGGTATACATAATAGTGCTGGCGTAGGACTCAGCGCCACCACTATTTTTTAACACTGGCGTCATATTGGTGGCGTGGAGATCCTACGTCAGCAAGGCTGTTTTTGGCACACCATAGCTTGGCTTTTCTGCATTAGTGAAACTTTCAACCGGCTTGATTTGAAATTCAAGTAAAAGTAAGAGAATAGAGGTTTCAATTGCAGCAATAGTTTAATAGTGATATAAATCTATGGAGCGAGTACGAATAGCTGGTCAAAATTTAGTAACTTCTATTGATGTTTCGCCAGATGCAAGTTTGTCGCATGAAGCTGACTTTTGTTTCTTAGTTTCCTTCAGAATTTCTTACATGAAGCTGACTGTTGTTTCTTCGTTTTCATTAGGATTTAAGGGTCTTTTTCTGAGGGGGTTGTACTTATTACCGGACATGGTGCCACCGTCTAGAGGGGTTGTCGTGTCCGCCAAGCACATCATGTCTGAGGGAATTAGGCCACCCTTAATGAGGTTCCAGCAGTCTTACTGATTGTGGCACCGAGGTTCAGATTTTTCCCTCTCAAAGCACAAGGGCTGTACCTGTTGTATGATGATTTATTCAACATCCAGTTTTCAAGTGTTCACACTAGATTTATTTAGTTTTGATTTAATACATCTCAGACGCCTTCCTAGCTTTTAGTAGATATATAGGAACTACACGTTTATTTAACTTCACTTGTTATCTGCACATGGCAATTAATTTGGATAGGACCAGTTTCTGCATTGTGTTAACCGACATGTTCTAATGATGCGCTCGTTAGTAGAAATGGTTTCTGTAGCCGCTTCAATGATGCCCCCATGTTAACCGATATGATGCCACGCTAAAGGCAGTGACTATCCATACAGCTCGTCCAATCATCTTCAGATCAACAGCCCAAATCATGTTCCTTTTTCTTTGTTGCATTGCCTAGGTTACTATTGGAGGATGCTACAGGCTTACTGATCTTCCAATGAGCAGCTGCTTCTACGACGGCGAAAACAAGATATTCATGATAACTCGTGCAAATCAGCCTCTCTTAATTAATGGTCACATTCACCGCACGTACGTCAGCTGGGGATCAGTTTCACTGATGGATTTGTTGAGGTAATTTTTCTCGTTTTATTGATTTAAATACAATTTCTTTACGGTCTTTATCTTTATTGCCTTGGTATGTTGACTGACTAAATCACAACATTGATTGAGATATCTTTTTACAGTGAATAGGCATTGTCTGCAATGCAAATGCCTGGGGATGCACTGGATGGTTTGTGAATAGTAGATGTTGTGAGAAAATTATCTGGGTGCTTGAGCTGAGAAGTGTATATAGGAGCTCTGGAACCTCCTGCATGAAAATTATCTGGATGTTGTGTTTACCCATTGGGATGAACCTGCTAATGCTCCCCTCACAAGCGGAAGTGTCTTGAAAGCAGGTAAAGTGGTGCCGGACTATTTCATCTCTTCTATCTTGGTGGAAATACTTTTGTGATGTTGGTGT
Source organism: Triticum aestivum (assembly GCF_018294505.1). Classification (NCBI taxonomy): domain Eukaryota; kingdom Viridiplantae; phylum Streptophyta; class Magnoliopsida; order Poales; family Poaceae; genus Triticum; species Triticum aestivum. The sequence continues at coordinate 730,342,323 of NC_057803.1, read as the reverse complement.
CCAAATAATGCAAGTCATCATTTGATTCACTAGCTATATATAGAAAGGTTGTTTTATTAGTTGTTTCACGGAACCCTTATTTCAAAGCAGCTATGGTTTCTTTTCTTGAATAGGCACAACAATGATGCACATATCCTCCTGAGATGTACTAACTACTATACTAATTCAAGGGGGTTCTGCTCTTTCGCCTACTTGGAATGAGTATGGCATGGCTTGATAGAGCCACTGCTATCATCCTTTTATTTGGATATCATTAATATATTATTTTGTACTTCTTGGCACACGTCGCCCATGTACTTGCGCTCCGGCACCCGGCTGTAACCTGTACATATATGTGATGAGCAATACGAGATCAGGCACTCAAGGTGCTTGCTTTGCATCCTCTCCTATCTGTCTTCACCGGGCTCTGTCTGTGCTCCTTCTTACACGGGACCGCTTAGGTACTCTGTGTCCGTTGCGGCTGGCTGGAAGGAGCAGAAAGCAAGAATGCCACCTTTCTGCACTCCCGATGTACGACGAGGACGCACTTGCCGATGGTAGCACCCTGTAGACCTCAGCCTCATGCGTTGCTCTACGCCGCTAGTGCTCCAGGTTCTTGACGACTTGGTCTTTTACACTTGTGGAAAGGCAGCAGCGGGAGTACACTACTTTTGCACCACGAAGGTTTCCATTATATCTGACTGCCTGTTAATGGTCAAGGAATAGCATTCGAGCTCAGACGTGTGATCTATTTTGACTTTCTTATTATGAGGTATGATATTCTTTATGGCACACTGTGTTTAGCCTTCAAATGCACTTGTTGAGGATGGGCAGGGAGCTTTGCATAGTTTCTTATCAAAATTGACGAAACAAATAAAATAAATCAATGCACGTGCAAAAGAGTATAAGTAAATAACTAGTACACGAATATATGAGTTTCTCCATCTTGTCAAGGATCTATATTAATCAAACACCATAATTACTTGACAGGGTTTTTCTGAGTTGCCAAGGATCTATATTAATTAACCAACATAATTACAAAAAGATCCTCTGCAGAACTGAAGTTATGAATCACTGCTTTGTAAGTCCTGCATCTTCTTCACTCCACACATGTCAATGGAGCACTGATGCTATTGTTGCTGATCGAAGTGCAGTAGCATCTCAGGAATAGGACTGATAACGCAGGAGTCATCGTCATCAATATGTTCAAGGAAGCCCAGGTAAGGCTGATACCGAAGTATAGATGGCCGAGAGAAGAAGACAACATTGTGTTGACTGTTGACGACACCTGTTCATTACCCAAAGAAGATAAGCCAAATCATAGTTGTTGCTAATGAAGTGCCACCTGCCTGAACACAAATCGGCACCTTCACCATGAGAGGCCGAGCTGCCCAACAGCATAGTCAATTCCCACTGATTTGAGCACAACAAAAACATCATTTTATTTGAACCCGTGCTCTCAGTTGCATGATTTTCAAATGATAGTACTGCTGACGTGTGAAAATTGTTGCCCACACATTTTTCTGCAGCCATGGAGCGAAGGACAACACTGCACTGAAGGCGATTGAGGAATAGCTTAGAGGTATCCATGCAACTACCACGCAGGAAAGAAGCTCATAATTAAGCTTGACACTGCTTTTAGCATTCACTTTAAGCTTTTCTGTGACATTAATCGTTCGTAAGCTGATAACATTTACATGAATGGTTGTCAGACTACTGTAAGTTCGTTGGGGGCATCCGAGTGACTTTCATCGAAAATGATTACACTGTGGCTGGGTAATGGAGGCACGCTAACTCATGAAGGACAGTAAGGTACACCTTGCAACATTAAAACACGTGTTGAGCACCTGCTTGTACGGTGGTTGGCACAGCTATTTTGTGAACAGGCTGCTAAACAGAATGATGCACCTCGATGCAAAAAATCAGACACACTTTTGTAGGTGTGCATTTCTTTTATCAAAATGTATACACACCGAGCCCGCAATTGGCAACATGGATACACACATGTTGACGAACTCCGCGGTTTTGAGGGCCTTTGTAATCTTTGACTCACCCACCTGGACCAGCTGGTTGTGGGCACAGTGGCAAGTGGCAAGGTCTTTGCAAAGAGCTCCAGATAGTGAATGTGCAAAGGACAGGGTGCGCCACATGGTGAATGAGATTAACGAATACAAGAGGGGGGCCAATTTCTAAACCTTTTCTTCCCTATATCTCTCATTCTCAATCTAACCAGGATCTTTTTTTTTGTTATATTGTTTCCCTTACTATTTGTGGATGAGACATGCATCAAATGACTCACAAAGCATGGAGGGAACATAGAATATCGGGGGTGCTATATATATCATGTAGTTGTTGGTGAAAACATTTATCGCAATTCTATTTCACATGGCAATTTTGCAAGGCAAGACTTTCATATCTACCCACCATCTCCGATCCTCTTAATGTGATTGAATGACATGCATGTGCGCTCGCGTGCACACATACAAAGTGGAGCAGAGAGTGTGTACGTCAGAGAAAGGAAGGTGATTGTCATTGAGTGGTCCTAATTTGCATTTACCTTCTATTCACTGATGAAAACATACCTTTTTTTGTTAGAGTATTAATCAGTAGGTCTACGTGCATGCGAATTATGTTGTTTATAACGATTTTTCAAAGACTATTTTTATCAAGAGCAAACCACGTGACTCTAGTCATAGACTTGATAACCTCATGAAAAGGAATATCTTGACAAAACATCGTAGAAGGCACACACATAACTAAAGAAGGGACTTCCGTAACTTAGAAAATTCGGAAAAAGGTACCACTAGTAGAAGACTTATAATAGCGTGTTGTGTAATTTTTTATTATTCTCATGATTCGTTCTGTGCTAACTTATAATTATTGATCATGTCAAGATGGAAAATGAAGTTATATTATTATTATTTTGAACGTGCAATGTTTCATGGCAACAAGGATGGCGACCGTGCCTGGCCATGTTGAGATGGAAAATGAAGTTGTATATTTCTGAACTTGCAATGTAGGTGTAAAATGAAGTTGTAGTCGAAATATTAAGTGCAGGTGACGAGGGAAATGTTTCATGGAATTAATATGAAGTTTTACTAGTTTATAATTATTTATCTATATGTTTAAAGTAAAAAATGAAAACAAATAAACATTTGCATTTGCTCCTAATGCTCATTTTATTTGTTTTGTTCGGCTAAATCCCAGTTCTCCATCTGGTCGCAGAGGTAGCGCAACTCATCGCTGACTGTAGCGTCCATAATTACATCGACTATATCGCTGCTTGGAATCAGTCATATCAATGATGTGACAATTGTGCTCAGCATGGAATAGTGCTCACTATTCTCTCGTCAAGGAGTAGAATGACTCGGCGGCCCCCTGTGTCAGATGTTTTCCAAAAGCAGTGTGGCGTCGCCCCAATAGGACTGTCAGTCCCGTCAGTACTAAGTGTTCCATTCCTGATGCCACCTAATCTCAACTATAACCTTCCTTTCCTTTCCTTTTACTTGCATTACTTCTTAATAATTGTGAGGAAAGTGTTGATCGTCAATGCATGAGTCTAGAGCATAGGAATGACACACTCGACGGGTAGCTTTATATAACCTGTTTTTTCCTTGGATTTTTTCTGCTAGAAATTGTTGTGATTGGGAAAGATGCTGAAACGAACGCTGAAGCATGGAAATGATGTACTCCATCTGCTATAGTATATAAACAGTTAGTTGTGAAGGGTACGCTCACTTAAATCATTTACCTTACATAAGTATCAAAAGTATATTTTCGTTTTCCAAAGGAGTGGTGTTCATTAATAATGGGTACCCTGAGCATGTGATTCAAGAAAATATGAGAGATAGCCTTGCCAGAAACTTGATCACCACACAAATCCCATCATTATGGTGTCTCGATGGAGTCCGAAGAAATTTTGCTGAGGAATGAACCTTGTCACAAACTTGATCACCGCACAAATCAGCGAACGAGGATTGCTGAGCCGGCTTGAGTGTTTAAACACGACTTTCAACATTCCTATATTTTTGGCATGGACATAAGACTACTAGCGAAAACCATATACACTGAATCTTACCAGCAGCGCGGCCTAAAACTAGGCGCTAGTGCTACTTAGCAGTAGCGTGCGAGCGGTGACCGCACTACTGATATAAACGTGGCAGTAGCGCGTTAGAAAAAAAATCACGCTACTACTAATATTGCCACGGCGTAACCACCAGGCACTACTAGGAAAAACCCTAGCAGTAGCGCGTGTTTTGTGCCCACTAGTAGCGCGGCTGGCCGCGCTACTAATAAGGCGCTACCGCTATTGCTTAGTAGTAACGCGTGCCAGCACGCGCTACTGCTAGGACAAATAGCTGCAGCGTTTGTTCAGTACCACGCTACTGCTAAGGTATCCACTTGCAGCGTGTTTTCTTTCCATCGCTACTAGTATTTTTTATTATTTTTATTTTTAGTGTATTTATGCGCCATCATACAAATATTGGTACAATACCAGCTATTATGAGGTTTACATCATTATGTCCATAACAGTGTATTAAATGAAGGTGGATTAGGTTCAAGTGGAGGCAATATGTGGTGCATGTCAAAAGTATACTACTAATCCAAACTTGATCTAGTTTGGACTAGTAGTACTTTCGATGTGCACCACATGTTGCCTCCACTTGAATCTAATCCGCCAGCACAAGCTATTTAATCATCATCATAGTCATTACCACCAACAGTATTTATTTAATCAGCACTAACACTAGCTAATAATAATCATCATAGTCATTACCACCAACACTAGCAATTTTATCATCATAGTAATAGTGTAGCACATCATCATCCTCAAACTCATTTCTAGCTAGCTAATCACTCCTGCTGCTCTCTCATAGGTAAAATAACATAAAACATATATAGCTCTCCTTCTCGATCAAACTGGAGCATGCAGATGAACCTGTCTCCTAATCGTGGGTAGCACATCTGTTTGCTGCCCCCTAGTACTTATCTGCGCTCCCCCATCACATATTTGGTCCAGTCTTGCACTATTAAGCATCCGTCGCTAATCTTGAATGCACTAAAGTAATCTGTAGGATATCTTGGCCGTAAGCTGATAATACTCATGGTACCTTTAGTCTCGATCCCATAAGGCACAACATTCATCGGGAGTCCCTGTTGAAGAACATCGTACGGTAACATACTTAGCAATGAAGTTTAGCTTCAAAAATAATGTATGGAAAAGATGCACCGATGACAAATAGTAAAAATCTTACCATCCACTACTAGGGAAAAGCCTAGCAGCAGCGCGGGTTTTGGGCCTATCAGTAGCGCGGGCAAGAGCGCTACTGATAAGGCGCTACAGCTAATGCTTAGCAATAGCGCGTCTTGGCCCACGCTACTGCTAAATTGACTTAGTAGCAGCGCTTCATCAGAACATCGCTACTGGTAACTAGTAGTAGAGCTTCTCCTTACCCGCGCTACTACTATTTTTTAGTATTTTATTTCTTTCCTTTTTCTTTTCATGTTGTATTCATACACCTTTACACAAGTTTTCATACAACAGGAATTTAGAGATTGTTTTTACATCATAATGATTTATTACATCATGGGGTGAAAGAACCGTGGACTAGTTTCAAGTGGATGTCCATCCACTTGAAACTAATCCGCGGTTCTTTCACCCAATGATATAATAATATCATCATCATCATCATATGATTAACAACTTAGCATCATAATACATCATTGTCATATAACACCTCCTCAATATCATCGTTTTTATCATTGACATCACATAACACCTCCTCAAGATCATCATTATCAACTTTAACACATTACCACATAATAAACATATTGTACCTCATAGGACCTATTACATTCGATTAAGACCTACTACATTTTCTAAGGTAAAATAACAAAAAACAAGATAGCCCCTGACTCTCCATTATGGAGAATGGAGATTAGCCTGTCTCCAATTCTTGCCTTTCGCTGAATGTTACTTCCAAGAACCTCCTTGCGAATGTCCATACATTTCTTCCATTCTCTGATGATCATGTATTCACCGGTTTTAGAAATCCGATATGCACAGGTGAGCTCCGTAGATTTACCTGGCAGTACGTTCAGAACTAAGAGGCGACCATGCAGAGACATCAGATGAGGCACACAATCCATCGGGAGTTTCTGTTGAAAAACATAATAATAACTTCGTAGTTAGCAATGATGTACTAGTTTTAGAAGTATGCAAAAGATGCACGGATGTCGTAATAGTAAAAAATCTTACTAGGGTATCTCCAGAGTAGTTATCGTTGTTCAACACATGCACTAGTGGCACGTATTCACCATAATTTGGAGGAGTTCGATAATAGTCATTGTAATTCTCAAGAAGAGTACAAAATGCGATCAGATGATTTTTCTCCTTATACATTAATTGGGTGCCTTCGGTGTAGTGGGTTTTATCTACCATCTTCCGCACAGTCTTTGAAGAATCAAAATAAGCTGTCAATAGAAATAAGCTATCAACTATTTTGAAATAAACAACATAAATTAGTTAATAACAATGTTTGAGAAACTCACATAGCGGTACAATCAGAAGGGTATCAACAAGGACCCAAATGTCCATATTGTCTTCCTCGCTGTCAGGATCACCCAGATCCATGGTGACAATCATACCCTCATGAAAAGTATACATTTTGCAAAGAGCTTCCCAATTTTGGCAACCAAAATGGGTTACGCTCTGAGCATTGCACAGATTTACTTCAAAATCCATATCATGATGGGTCCTTAGGTGTATTTTCTTTGTTTCAAAATTTTCATGGTCTTCAAAACCCATCCTCTCCAAGACATAGCATCTTGCATGGCATGGGATAAGCTAGTCGAATTGTAAAATATGAAAATTAGACGTTGAAATAGTTGAAGTCATGCTTAATGGAGAAAAAAACACTTGTCGTTGTTGCGTACCATTTCACAATCGAAGGTCTCCTCGAGCTTAATGCTGAAGCGCCGATCTTCGTCCAGCCGAACGAACCAGTCGCACATACCTCGATCGTCGTGGCACCAGCTACACTCCCCCGGGAGACCGTCGTCGTCCGAGTACGACATTTCCTACAATCATAATTCAAAGATTAAACTTGTACATATTCTAGCACAAGTCATGCCAGAATTCACGACAAAATCCGGCATGACCTTTGCTAAAAAAGGACATATCGAGCGCCTGAAATTTGCCGGAACAGAAATTAATCAACACTCCGGCAAAACATAGGCCACTCGGAGATGTAAACTGAACCTGAACGGCCACTTGGGCAACCACATATCCTATTTGAGCAACAACACAAGATATACAAGGATATTTGGCTGGTCTCACCTCGATGTCGGAGGGGGTCGGTGACTGGGACGACGGCGGGGATGTCAGAGGGGGTCGGTGACGGGGACGACGGAGGACACCTGAAACCATATAAGTTATCACTAACAACAAACATGACATGTTCAACTAGTTTTATTAATTCAACTAGTTCTTACTAAATATAAACTTACTATAAATAGAAAAAAAACTAGTTCTTTCTAAAAATAAAGTAGTTCAACTAGCTATATTAATTATCTTACTAAAAATAGATTAGTTCTGTTAATTCAACTAGTTCAACTAGTTTATTAATTTACTTACTAAACTAGTTCAACTACAACTAAAGTAGTTCAACTACCACTACTACTACTAAAAATCTAGTACTAACTAAGCAACATCTAGTACTAGCTAACCCTAAGTTAACATCTACTACTACTAAATCTAGTACTAACTAGTGGCAGGGGGTGGGGGGCGACGGAGAGGTAGCTAGGGGCGGCGAGGTCGAGGGCGGTGGGAGGAGGGCTGCCGGCGGGGTAGGGAGGAGGGGCGACCGCAGGCGGAGGGAGGAGGGCCGCGGCGGAGGAGGGACGGGCGGCCGCAGGAGGAGGGAGGATGTGCGAGGAGGATGGAGGAGGGACGGAAGGAGGGGAGTACCTCGGCGGCGGACGGACGAAGGCGGCGGCGGCGGCGACGCACGACGACGGTTTACGCGGGAGAGAGTGAGAGTGTGAGTGAGAGGGCCGGTCGTGCGCGTGGGGATAAGGTAGCAGTAGCGTGGTATTTTGAAGAGCGCTGCTGATAAGATTCTGTGTATAGGCTTTTCCCTAGTAGTGATCCTTCCTAAATAGATGTGACCGTAGTTCATTACGAACACTATTGGTCGCACATTTTTAGTACTAACATTTCTAAATGCAGGAAGAAAATTTGTCTTGATAGTATCAAGATCCTCAAGCCATGAAACATAATGACTGAGCTCCTCGCAGTTGAGTTCAGCCCCACGACAGTATACGGTCCTGTCTACCAAGCGCTGGACATGTTTGCTTGCACGGAAATAAGCTGACAATACAAATTAGTTGTCAACTATTTTTGAATAAACAATATCAAAGACATAAATATGGTTGAGAAACTTACATAATGATATAACTGGATGCATTTGCACATCGACCCAGATGTCGGTATTACCTTCAATATCATCTTCCGGACGAATATCAAAGGTGATAACCATATCAGGCTCAAATGCATAAGTCTTGCATAGTGCTCGCCATGTTTTGCATCCAAAATCGGTGTAGTCGTCTGAATTGTATAACTTTGCATGGAAAATATAACCATGCTCTGTCTTCAAGTAAACTTTCTTTTCCTCCATACACTATTAGGGAAAACCTTATACACAGAAATTTAGCAACAGCGCGGGTCAAAAAAGCGCGCTAGTGCTATATAGCAGTAGCGATTTAAGAGAAACCGCGCTACAGATATAAACTTAGCAGTAGCGCTGGTAGTCGCGAAAGCGCTACTACTAATATTCCCATTGGCAGAATGATAGGCTACGCATAGCAGTAGCGGGCTTAGACGAAACGCGCTACCGCTAGGGCATAATTAGCAGCGCGTTTCCAGGGAAGAGCGCTACTACTAACGGAAATAAAATAAGATGAAAAACAAATAGAAAAGTAAATGAAAATGAAAGAAATAGAAAAAGGAGAAAGGAAAAAATAAAATGTAAAGCAAAATAAACGAAAAAGCGAAAAATCGGAGGAAGGCATAGCAGCAGCGTGTGTTTGTAAGAGGCGCTATAGCTAACGTAGCTGCAGCGCGTGTCCTAGACCCCCGCTATAGAAACACAAAAGGAAATTAAAAAAGGAAGAAATTTACATAGCTATAGCAGCAGCGCGTTTTGCAGAAACCGCTATAGCTATCTTAGCGATACCGCGTTTTGCCAAACGCGCTACCGCTAAGTTTGACTTAACCAAAAAACCGTTTCCCCCCGGCCACTTCTCCCCCAAATCCCTCAACCCACCCCGCGCGCCGCCGTCTCCCCGATTCACCGTCGCCCCACTTCGCCGCCGACGTCGACGCCACCAGAGCCGTGCGCCGTCGACGACACCGAAGCCGCCCCCAACGCCACGGAGCCACGCGGCCTCGTCAACGCCACCGGAGCCGCCATCGACACCACCTTCCTCGTCGTCACCGGAGACGCCCCTTCCTCCCTCGCCGTCACCGGAGATGCCCCTGCCTCCCTCGCCGTCACCAAAGACGCCCCTGCCTCCCTCGCCACCACTGCCTCCGTCGCCACCATCGGAGCAATCATCTGTAAGCCCCCACCCCTCCTCTCTCTCTCATGCATATAGGTTAGCCAGTTTAATTAGGTTAATTATCTAGGTTAGGGCAAAAATTTAGTTAGGGCTTTGACAGAGAAGTAGTTAGGTTAACTAGTTTAATTAGGTTAATTATCTAGGTTAGTGCAAAAACTTAGTTAGGGCTTTGACAGAGAACTAGTCAGGTTAACTAGTTTAATTAGGTTAATTATCCAGGTTAATTAGTGCAAAAATTTATTTTAGGCTTTGACAGAGAACTAGCTGCGTTAACTAGTTTAATTAGGTTAATTATCTAGGTAAACTAGATTCACTAACTAGGTTAAATAGGTAGTTTAATTAGGTTCGTTGGATTAACAAGCTAGGTTAAGTAGATTGGCAAAGGTTTTTGATTTTTGAAAAGACCACTATTTTCAAGGAAAAGAATTTAGGCAAATTTTATTTTTCAGTGAAGTGGTCATGTTATATCTTTCCATTGAAGTTGTTCGATTGTGCCCAAGTGGCTTTGTTGTTTCCAGGGAATGATGCTGAGTGGCCTATGTGTTGCCGGAATGTTGATTCATTTCTGTTCCGGCAAATTTCAGGTTCTCGATTTGTCCACTTTTTAGCAAAGGTCATGCCGAAATTTCCCGTGAATTTTGGCATGACTTGTGCTACAAACTAGGACATATCGAGTGCCCGAGATTTGCCGCACCAGGAAGGAGTCAACATTCCTGCAAAACAATAGTCCTTTTTTATGTCATTATTCATTTTATTAGGTCTAGAATTAATTGACTAGATTTAATCATAGGAAACATGGCTAGCAACGATGAAGGACAGGGTTCTGGTGATTGCGACGACATCTACCGGGCGGTAGACGAATTTTTTAGCCTTACCGACGATCAACAGATGTTGTTGCTGGGCCCACTGGTGGCATCGGGGACTGATACCGACACGCAGACCGGTGCTGAGACCGACACGCAGAACGGTGCTGAGACTGAGACCGGCGCTGAGATTTAGACCGGCATCGAGACCGGCACGGAGACCGGTGCTGCCTCGGGGAGCGGAGCCGGTGTAGAACCGAAAGCAAAGAGGCAATGGGTTCCTAACAAATTCAGGACTACTAGACTGGTGGTCACGGAGGTGGACGACGGCAATTTTGAGTCAAAGGCGCCCGAGGAAGCACGCGCGTGCTACGGCAATCAAATAGGCTGCATCATACAGACAACCGCCACCATCAACGATGAGAATCTAAAGAAGATAGAAAATATGAGGAGCTCCCTCCTAAAGAAGTTTCACCAGATATACTTGTTCCCGGGCCGGAATGAGAAGGATTATGAAGATCCATACAAGGACCCGACAATGAAGAAGATAAACAAACACGCCATGACCAAGTTTAGCAACGCGTTGGCCGCCTGGAAAAATCGAGGGAAAGCAAAGATCAACGACGGGGAACCCTACTCCGAGATTGTAAAGGATAGTCCGAAAATCACGGAAGAGCAGTTTCAAATATTCAAGGAGGCTTGCGAGGCCGAAGCTGCCAAAGAAAAGTCTAAGTACATGAAGGGGCTTCAAAAGAGGAACATTGGGACCCACCACCTCGGAAGCCGTGGTTACGGCGGAAAGAGGTCCAAATGGGCCAAGGAGGACGCGGAAGCCGCGAGTCTAGGCATCCTAGACCCCTTGGAGGATTTCACCGTCCCGCAGGAGCGTGAGGTCCTGAGGGCCCGACACCGTTGGGACCCAGTGAAGAAGGTTTACGAGACAGCACCGGTCATTACGGAGTTTATGAGACTGCTAGTAATTTTAGTTTCTGATCAATTCGACTGCACACGTTAGTCATATTTGTAAACGATCCTTGTGCCTTTTGCAGAGAGAGCAGCACCGGATTGCGGCCGAAAGCGACTCGCCATCTGAGGCATTGGCGAGGCCCAAGTGGTACACTCCATTCAACCGGGCGTTGAACATATTGAAACAACAACCGGTGGATACTCGACCGTCGTATGGACGTGTGCACAGTGTCGGAGACGGCGCCACATGGAAGAAGTACTACCGTGAGACCACGAAGGAGAAAAAGGAAAGACGGAGGTTAACTGAAGAAAGCATCGACAAGAAGGTTGAGATTGCGGTTGAGAAGAAATCATCTCACACAGTCGCAACAGCGGTAGCTGCCGCAAAACAGGCGATTGCAGATATATCTACTTCTTTGGTTACGGGCGTTTACACTTGGACAAGGCAAAATCCAGAAAAAAATGCAGAGGACTTTCCCCTTGCTGACTTCTTGGCCGCACCTGCTCCCGCACTGGCTCCCGCACCTGCTCCCGCACCGGCTCGGTGGTGCCTCCTCTTTGGCTGAGCTCGACGCCCTCACGTTATCTGCCACACCGGCCCCCTTCAATATAAATGTATAATCTCCCGTTTTCGTTGCCTTTCGGATGTCTCACGTCGCAGACTTTTCTTTGCAGGCCGACGAAACCCCGTGCACCATATTGTACACCATCGGCGAACAGAAGGTGGACGTGGGGAAGGGGACGATAATAGAGCCGAAGGAACCATTGTTCCACAGCCGGTCGATCCCCCCGAACGTCTTCAAGGTTTCGGTGGCCAGTGTCAAACCGGGCCACGAGAATTTGCCTCCTCTAATACTAGTGGGGGATGACGACGAGACCCCGCGGCGGCTTGGTGATTGTTGCAACGGGTGGGTCCTGTTGTGGCCAAAGAGTCTGCTTCGTTTGGAGGTGGCCGGGAGCACACCCACGAGCACGCAGCCTCAGCAAGGTATGAACATCAACACCCCACCTACCCAATTAGCGTCAGGTGTCGGGTTGGGTGATAGCGGACGGGGTAAGCAGGTGGCTCCATTAGTCGTTGATGACGTCGCCATGGATGAGGAAGAGGATGATGATGGCGCTGAACAATATGTCTATACTGGCGCCTCCTCAGGGTTTGAGCATCATGAGTCGGTGCCTGAATTACCGTCTCAACGTATTATTGACGACCATCCGGTGGTAAAGAAGCCTAGGAAGAGAGCGAGGAAAGGCAAAAAAGCTGATTCTATGATCCAGCCGCCTCAGCAGCCTCGGCTTCAGGACCGTGTAGATATCCCTGATGCTGATAAATGGCATATCCCCGGTCGACCAATCCTACCTGAAACAGCGCTACGGGCCAGATTCGGCGATCTAAGGAGACTTCATGACGATGTGCTGCGGGTAGAGAAAGGCCTCATCGCCTCGAAAGATGCAGGATACCCACTCTACGTGGTTAACGTTCCGCGGCAAATGTCGTACGTCGACGGCTTCCCCGCGGATAAGTTCTTCCACCGATTCGATTACATATTCGACATGTTTCACGTGAAGAAGCTGGATTTTACGTTTGTCCGCCTTTATGCCTTGCACATGAACTACATCATTGGGGTTGAGCAGATACGTTTTATCTGTGTCGCTGACCCGTACTACATGCACGAGGGCTTCTTGGGAGTCTGTGCACAGCATCATGAATACGCGAGGGATTACATCGTCAGTTTCATGCTCGCCAATAAGGACAAGGAGGCGATTCTCGTGCCTTATCATCCCGTGTAAGTCATCCGCGCTGCTATCCTTCCTTCGATTTCAATAATTCATTTGCACGGTGGAGGCTAATTAATTTGAGGTGTACTTATTTTGCGCAGCGGCGGGCGCGCCGTCCTCATCATCCTCTACCCCCGATTCTCCCATGCTCTTTACTTGGACTCGTCGAAGAACATTCACAAAAAGGATTACACCCACATCAAAGATGTTCTCGACAGTGCTATGTTTTACTACCAAGCAAGGGGTGGAGAGGTTAGGGACATGAAGAGAAGGGGCGGCAGGGCCGCCTTCAGCCATAAGACGGACTTCTGCTGCATCCAGCAACCGAACGATTCTCTTAATGATGGATTCTATGTCCTACACCACATGCTGGAGTACAGACGGGATCACCAGAACGTTCACATGGCACCTAGATCTGGCGTTTCCCATATTCTCCAATGGGCAAAGGACATAGGAGATATCGAGGATCATCGACTTCGAGCTGAGTTCTATAACATCCAGCGCGAACTTGCCCAAATCATCATGAATGAGGTCGTCGGAAAAACAGGGATGTTCCATGCAGAAGGACAAATGTCGCGGGAAGACGTCCGAACATGGATAGCCTCTCAGCGTCTCGACATGAAGCCTTTCACTAAGCTCGATGACTATCTCCCTGACATGGATGGATGGCACGACGTGATGGAGTGATTGTCGATATATGACAATGTGTCTCTTTAGTCCATACTTTCTTTTATGACAAAATTTTGAGTTATGCACGGTGAAACTTTATTTGTGATGTAATTAAACCGTCCTCCTCCTCGACTAGCGAAAATCACTCCAGTTAGGTCATTTTGGGTACGATGAACTTTGTTATTTATGCTTATGATATGTTGTTTCTATTTTTGCCAAGTCTGTCTCTTTCTGTTGCTTAACTATATATGTTGCATATCATCGACTCATGTGACGATGCAGGTGCATAGATCATGGATGGCGAAGAAGTGCTACGCCAGGAGTATATATACGACAAGTGGCCGGAGTGTCAGGCCCAGGTGTACCGGTTTTCGGTTTCCGAGCGACACGCAGTACTTAGTTTAGGTTCACGCTAATGCGAGAGAGGGATACGAACTCATGTACTCAATGTGATAGCTATTCTCGCGTATATCATTGTTTAGATGGATGACGATGTATTTGCAAGTAATCGAGACTTGTATTGCTATTTTCAAGATTGATGACGAGAGACCACTTTGTGTTGGATGATGATTATGATGATGACATTATTTGATGAGACTAATTGTATGTATATGCTATGATTACATTTGTATGTGGATGATATGCTAAAGATTGTTGTATAAAGCCTATTCAAATACAAAACAAATAAAAAACAAATATGCAGGAAAAAAATAATAAAACTAGTAGTAGCGAGGGGGGGGGGGGAATTTAGCAGTAGCGCCGACTTACCAGTAGCGCTTCCTGCTGAAAAGCGCTGCAGATAATATCAGTAGCACCGTTTTCCAAAGAGCGCTACAGCTATTCATCAGTAGCAGTAGTGTGGGTCAACAGGCGCTACTGCTATACGTTAGCTGTAGCGCCTTATTAGTAGCGCCGGTACCCGCGCTACTGAGAGGGCCAAAACCCGCGCTGCTACTAAGCTTTTCCCTAGTAGTGATACTATGACTGAAACCTATCTTATCCAATACAAAAACTCTTGCATGACAGGGGATACGCTAGTAGAATAATAAAAAAAAATATAAGTTGAAGCAAATGAAGCAGATGTCATGCTTAATTACGAAAAAAGACTTGTCGTTGTGACTTACTGTATCCACTTCGAAGTTCTCGTCCAGCTTGATGCTGAAGCGCCTATCATCATCTAGGAAGATTCTGTCGCACAGGCCGCGCTCGTCTTCGCAGTATTTGCAAATACCGAAATCCTTCTCGTCGTCATACATTTCCTATGTTCATAGTTAAAACATTAATTGAAAATCGATCGAACACAACTACCAAGATACTCAACACACAAATCCGGGGCACTCGATATTTCCTACATATTCTAGCACAAGTCATGCAAAAATTCACGGAAAAATCCGGCATGACCTTTGCTAAAATAGGACATATCGAGCGCCTGAAATTTGCCGGAACAGAAATGAATCAACACTCCGGCAAAACATAGGCCACTCGAAGGTGTAACCTACAAACATGACTGGCCACTTGGATATTGAGCAACACAAGATATACATTTCAAAATATCTTATAGGACTCAAATTATCATGCATTCAATAAGCAAAAGTAAATCATCTCATGCGTCAATACATCGTCGAATATTATCACTAATACATCACGAATATTGTCATACATATAACATCACTAATACAACTAAAACTCTAGCACACGACGGGTATCGGCGCGGGCGGTGGACACCCATAGAGAAGGCACCATCACGGGATCATAGCTCCAGTGAGATCCCCGGAGAACCTGCCAGGTATTGGAGAACGGCCTGTGCTCCAACGCAAACAAGTAGCGACGGACGTGTGCGTCCTCCTCACTGACATGGTGACGCACCACCCCCGCGGAGTCCTCGAGCCTCTGGATCATCACTGGCCCACGCGACCGCCACCAAAGAAGGTTCGGGTCAACGACAGGCTGGCTCCTAACCAACCTGCGCCCCCCGGTAGGTAGCGCCTCCCAGTACCACCCCGGCGGAGCCCAGTCCCGGACATGGCCGATCTGGTCAAGCAGGTGTCGTCCTCCGCCGACTCGACGACGAGGATGCGGGATAGGCATCGTCCACGTCGAGGCGGGAAAAATTGCTTTAACTAAAAAATCACCTAATTAGTACCTAGTTCTTACTAACTAGTTCTTACTAACTAAATAGAAGAAGGTCAAATTTTACTCGTTTTATTATGCATTACACTAGTGTTTATTCATCATCCAAGAAAACATCACCTAAGAAAAAATCCCAGCCGCATCTGTATCCAATTCATTTCCACCCATAGATGAACCCTAACTATTTGATGCAACTAAAATTTGAAGAACCCTATCTAGGCAGAGGCAGGGGAGGGGGAGGAGCAGGCGTGCTCACCTCGATCGGGTGCCTGCGGCGAGAGAGGGGCAGGCGGCGTCGAGGTCGGGCTTGGGGCGGGGCGGCGTCCGGGGCGGCGTTGAGGTTGGGGGTGGCGTCCGGGGTGGCTTCCGGGGCGGTGTTGAGGTCGGGGGTGGGGGCGGCGTTGAATCCGGGGTCGGGGACAGCGTAAAGGGTGTGCGGAGAGCGCGCGGCGACCGACGGGCGACGGCGGCGGCGAGAGCGGAGGAGTTCGATTTGGGGGAAGTGGCCGTGGGGAAGGACGAACGCGGTGGTTAAGTCAGAAGTAGCAGTAGCGCTTTCCTGAAAGCGCGCTGCTGCTACGTTAGCTACAACGCGTTCCGGGATACGCGCTACTGCTACTACTTTCTCCTTTTTCCCTTTTTCATTTATTTTTCTTCACATTTTATTTTTTTCCTTTCACCTTCTTCTATTTCTTTCATTTTCAATTACCTTTCGATTTGCTTTTCATTTAATTTTATATTCTTTAGTAGTAGCGAGTTTAGAGCAAAACGCCCTGCTACAAAGAAACTAGCAGTAGCGCGGTTCCATATAGATCGCTACTACTATGTGTAGCATATTGGCTAAGCCGTGAGAATTTTAGTAGTAACGTGTATTCACCGAGACGCGCTACTGCTACGACACTATCTGCAGCGCGGTTTCGGCCGGCGCGCTGCTGCTATTTGGCACCAGCGTGCTTCTTTGACCCACGCTACTGCTAAAGTTCTGTGTATAAGGTTTTCCCTAGTAGTGAGGCTAGGAATAGTAGTAGCGCCTATTTTGTAAACGCGATGCTGCTAACTTGCAACTAAGTTTAGTCCCACCTCCCTCCGCGAACAGGGTGTTTACCACCTTAAAAACATTACTTCTCAAACCATCACAACCACTTGGTCTTCATTGAACTCTATGTGTAGGATCTGTGGCCGCAATAAACCGGCGAAGATTCCTATTGACAATTTAGACTCTACACAAAAATATCATTGATGACCAATGTATTTTTGATTTTTTTACATGTTTAGCCTTAGCTTAGCAGTAGCGCGTTTTGCAGAATGCGCTGCTGCTAGAGGAGTAGTAGCAGCGCTTTTTTTTACGTAAAAGCGTTGCTGCTATAATGTTTAGCAGTAGCGCTTTATCCTAACACGCGCTACTGCTAAACACGACCTATCTCCCCCAATCGGCCGCCCCCGCTCTCGCTCTCTACTCTTACTCTCCCCCTCACCCCCCCGTCGTCCGCCGTTACCGCCACTCCTACCGCTGTTGTCGTCCGCCGCCACCAGCACTCCCGCACCTCATCCACTGAGGTAGTCCCTTCTTCCCTCCTCCTCCCTCATTCTCCTCTCTCCTCCCTCCTCTCTACCGCGACCTCCCTCCTCCTCCGGTCGCCCCCTCCTCCCTCCTCCCTCCTCCTCCGTCCAAGTCGTCCGGCGGCAGCCCTCCTCCCCCTCCTCCTCTCACCTCCCTTCTCCCACCCCTCCCCCCTCCTCCTCCGGCCCGCCCCCTCCTCCCTCCCAACTAGTTAAAATTTGATTACCGTTCTTACTTGAATTAGTAAGTGCTTAGTTGAATTAGTAAGAAAATTAGTTACTTTTATTTATTGTAAGTGTTTAGTTGAACTAGTTGAATTAATAGAAATAGTTTATTTTTAGTAAGAAAATTTAGGTATATGAGATTTCATGATCTAATTAAAATTTTACTATAGAACTAGTTTATTTTTATTAAGAAAATTAATAGAACTAGTTTATTTCTTTTATGTGCTTAGTTGAATTAGTTGAATTAATAGAACTAGTTGAATTTATGACATTATCACTTTGTCATCAAAGAATGCTATATGAGATTTGATGATCTAATTAAAATTTTACTCGATGGAATATGCAGGCTTAGTCGTGTTTCCTTGGAGTGATCGTCATCCGAGATACCTCTACTTCCTCTACACCGAGTCAGTGAGCTAAAAGTCCACCTGCTCCTTCTCCACCTTCCTCTACATCCGAACTAGGGTATTTAGTTAGGCTTCTTAAACAAATGAAATGTTCGAATTATAAGATATATTGAAAAGTTCGGATTATAAGATATATTGAAAAGTTCGGATTATAAGATATATTGAAATGTTCATATTATAAGATATATTGAAATGTTTTTGTCAATATTGAACCATTGAAACGCAATGAGCCCCAGTTTATGCTCCTGTGCGAAGTGTTGATTCATTTCCGAGTGACCTATGTTTTGCCGGAGTGTTGATTCATTTCCGTTCCGGCAAATTTCAGGCTCTCGATATGTCCTATTTTAGAAAATTTCATGTCGGATTTTCCGTAAATTTAAGCATGACTTGTGCTAGAATATGTAGGAAATATCGAGTGCCCCGGATTTGCTAGAACAAGAATTAAACGACATTTCGAGTTGACTTTAGGACTGTCGGGGCTCCATACATGACAATCATAAAATCGGTGAGGGAGAGTCTCCACCATATATGAGAGAAGAATAATGCCGATTGTTGTCGTGGGGGTTGCTTCTCCTTCTTCTCTTTGTGCTAGACCTTTGTTATGCAGTAGGGGAAGAAGGAGTAGCGATCATCATCGACGGTCGAAAAATCGGCGAGGGAGTGTCCACCATATATGAGAGAAGAAGAATACCGGCTATTGTCATGGTGGTCGCTTCTCTTTCTTTTCCTTGTGCTAGATAATTGTAATGCACTAGGGAAAGGAGGAGTAGCGACCATCACCGACGGTCGCAATATCAGAGAGGGAGTGACCACCATGTACGTGAGATGAGATTTTAGGAAGGAAGACTCGACAGACCTAAAGTCAACCCGTTGCATATTGAGTAATAGTGATCTGTGTGCTGAGTTTCCTGGTAGTTGCCTTCGGTTGATTTTTAATTAATGTTTCAACTATGAACATACGAAATGTCTGATGAATAAAAGGAATTTTGTATGTGCAAATACTGCGAAGATGAGCGCGGTCTGTGCGACATGCCTCACCTAGTTGGTGGTAGGCGCTTCAGCATCAAGCGGGATGACACCTTCGAAGTGGATACCGTAAGTCACAATGACAAGTCTTTTTTTGAATTAAGCATGACTTCTGCTTCTTTTGCTTCAACTTATAATTTTAATTTCTTACTATTCTACTAGTGTTTGCCCTGCTGTGCAAGAATGTATGTCTTTGATAAGGTTGGTTTCAGTACTATGGAATCTATGGAGGTAAAAAGAGTTAACTTGAGGACCGGGCATGGTTATACTTTTGCCGCAAAATTATACAATTCAGACACCTACACTCATTTTTAATGCCAAAAATGGAGAGCACTATGCAAGGCTTATGCCTTTGAGCCTGATATGCTAAGCGCCTTTGATATTCGTCCCGAATATGATATTGAAGGTAATATCGACATCTGAGTCGATGTACAGACGCCTCCAGTTCTACCATTATGTGAGTTTCTCAACCATATTTATGTCTTCGATATTGTCTTTTCAAAAAATAGTTGACAACTAATTTATATTGACAGCTTATTTCCATTCAAGTAAACATGTCCGGCGCGTGGTAGACATGACCTACTACTGTCCCGGGGCTGAACTAAACTGCGAGGAGATAAGTCATTATGTTTCATGGCTTGAGGATCTTCATACTGTCAAGACAAATTATTTTCCTGAACTAGAAAATCTTAGTACTCAAAACGTGCGACCAATAGTGTTCGTACTGAACTACAGTCACATCTATTTAGGAAAGATGGTAAGATTTTTACTATTTGACCTCAGTGCATCTTTTGCATACATAGGTTTTTAAGCTAAACTTCATTGCTAAGTATGTTACTACGATGTTCTTCAACAGGGACTCCCGATGATAGTTGTGCCTCATTGGATCGAGGCTAAAGGTAGCATGTCCATGGTTAGCTTACGACCAAGACATCCTTCATTGCACATGAGTACATTCATGATTTCTAAAAGCGAGCAATTCTTAATAGTCAAAGACTGGAGCAAAATTGTGAAAGATCACAGAGAAGTACTAGGGGTGGCAATGAGAAGCGCAACCCACAATTAGGAGACAGGGTCATCAGCATGCTCCAATATGATGAATCAGGAGTGCTACACATGTTCTACACTATTTTACCAAAGAGAAAGCAGAAGGAATGAGTAGCTAGCTAGAAAGAGTGTTTGTGGTGATGACTATGATGATTATTATTATCTAGTGTTGGTGGTGATTAGCTAGTTACATTATGACTATGATGATTAAATAATGTTGTTAATCACTATGATGATTATTACACTAGTAGAAAAACACCTAATAGTCCCGGTTCGTAAGGGCCTTTAGTCCCGGTTCATGAACTGGGACTAATGGGCCGTTACTAATACCTCCACCCATTAGTCCCGGTTCAAACTAGAACCGGGACCAATGTGCCTCCACGTGGCCCTGTGCGCCGAGCCCAGTCAGGGGCCTTTGGTCCCGGTTGGTGGCTCCAACCGGGACCAAAAGGCATCCACGCGTCAGCATTCCAGTGGCTGGGGTTTTTGTTTTTTTGAAAGGAGGGAAGGTTGGGGGTTTTGGGGGGTTAATTTAGGTGTTTCATATATTGTGTTAGCTAGCTAATTAATACAGAGAAGTGTCCTCTCTTATGTCCGTGCTTTGTCGACGCTACGTACTATATATACATAAGTGATGGAGAGAACCATTCAGTATAGAAGTTCGTCATGCATACCGAGAGAAGTGATCGATCGACCTCTCCTTCTCCGAGAGATTGGTCGAGCAACAAGTTTTTGTATCATGTATCCAACGCTACTGGCTACATACATGTACACTATGTATAAGATCTCTTAATTACAAACCCCTAGCATTTGAAATCAATTTCCACATGGTATTCTTCGGCTTTATTGATGACGTTGTCAAGAAAGAATCCCGCCAATTCCTCTTGAATTGCTTTCATGCGATCTGGTTCTAGGAGTTCATTCCGCATCTGCCACGTGTAATTTGAAGAAGGGGGTTAATTAATACATATATATGAATGAAACTCAACAGAAATGATGGTGTAATAAAATGAAATTGTGAATATTATTGCTTACGCACTTCATATTGTCTTTGAGAGTAGCCCCGCTTGTTTTTCAAAGTCGCGGTGTGGATGAACTCGCACACGTAGTATCCACAGAAATCATTCCCTTCCTCCTGCTACAAGCACTTTACGAGAAATAGAGGTCAATCAAACTGATAATGAAGCATTATAAATGGCATTGATGAAAGTATAGCTATAGAATCAACGGGAGATGCGCGCAACTAGCTAGCCAGTAGTACTTACTTTCGGCCATTTATATGTCAGCTCCTTCGGCAGTCTCGGAGCTTCTGCGGTGAACTGTTTCCAAACCCTGCAAGACAAAGAAAATTATTATTATTACTTGAGATATCAGGAAACGAACAAAAAGTTGCCGATATGGTGCGATAATGATCGATTGAACTTACTTGCTGAGCATTTCAGTGATGTCCGCATAGGATTTGGGATCTTTCCGTCTCGAGTCTAAGACGGTTACTAGTCCGCGCTCAAGCTTAATCTCCAGAAGAATATAGTGGTACCTGCACACACATTCATAACTCATCAATTACATTACTATAAGCTCGCTTGAGTAATAAGGGAAACCGAATATGCACACGACAGTAACACTCACAGGCCGTTGTAAGGAAAGAGTATGGTATCTTTGTTTTGATTTTTGATCAACGATTGTAGCAAGTTGTCCTCGGCCTCTTTGACGTTCTTTTCAACCAGAAATACATCTATGATATTTGTGTTAATGAACCCAATATCATAAATTTCTTGTTTTTTGCACTCGACGATCTTCAATCTGCATAATATATTGAGGATAATTAATTATAAATACATGCAATGAAAGAGCCGAGCTATATATAGAGACTTAATGACAAAAATAGTACTTACAGGCAGTAGCAAAAGACCATTAATTTATCGAGGGCCTTTTGATTGAAGAACTCGAAGAACTCCTCAAATGGAACAGTCAACAAATGAGCTAGTGTTGTTGGTGATGATATGATACAAGAGTTTTTATATTAATATGATGATGATGATGAGTTATTATATCATTGGGTGAAAGAACCGCAGATTAGTTTCAGGTGGATGCATCCTAAGTGATAAAGTCATGGATTATCGTGATAATCCATGACTTGGTCACTTAGGATCCATCCATTTGAAACTAATGGTTCTTTCATCTAGTGATTTAATAACTCTTTATAATGTAAAAAAATCTCTAAATTGCTACTGTATGAAAACTTGTATAGAGGTGTATGAATACGACCTAAAATAAAAAAAGAAATAGAATATGGAATAATAGTAGTAGCGCGGGCAGTGAGACGTGCTACTAGTAATTACCAATAGCAGTTGTCGTAGCACGCGCTACTACTAAGTAGATATAGAAGTAGCGCGTGTCATAAAATGCTACTGCTAACCTTTAGTTGTAGCACCATATCAGTAGCGCAGTTACCCACACTTCTGCTAGGCTTTTCCCTAGTAGTGGAAATTTTAATCCTATGTCGTTTCCTAGTAATTCATCTAATAATTATTGTTATTCCTACAACCATTCTTATGGAAATTGTAATAAGATGTCCTTGGATTTTGAGAATAGTGTTTAAGAGTTTATGGTTTCGCAAAAGAGTTTCAATGCTTTGGTTAAAGAAAAATTGCTTAAGATTGATGATTTGGCTAGGAACGTGAATAGAATTTCTCTTGAGATTGATTCTTTGAAAATTAGATCTATTCCACCCAAGCATGATATTAATGAGTCTCTAAAATCTATGAGAATTTCCATTGATGAGTGTAAAGAAAGAACCGCTAAGATGCGTGCTAAAAGAGATTGGTTTGTAAACGCGTGTTCTTCTAGTTTTTGTGAAAATAATGATGAAGATCTGAAAGTGATTGATGTGACTCGTATTGAATCTTTCTTTTCCAATGTAAATCTTGATAAAGATGGGACTAGAGATGAGTCCACTTTAGTTAAAAGGCATCCCAATGATTCGGAGTTTATAGATCTAGATGCAAAAATTGATAAAAGCGGGATTGGAGAGGTGAAAACTCTAAATAGCAATGAACCCACTCTGTTCGATTTCAATGATTTTAATTATGATAATTGTTCTTTGATAGATTTTATTTCCTTGTTGCAATCCATGTTGAATTCTCTCCATGCTTATAATCAAAATAATGCTTGTACTAAACATATTGTGGATGCCATGATGAAATCTTTTGAAGAAAATCTTGAATTGGAAGTTTCTATCCCTAGAAAACTTTATGATGAGTGGGAGCCTAATATTAAGATTAAAATTAAAGATTATGAGTGCCATGCTTTGTGTGATTTGGGTGCAAGCGTTTCCACGATTCCAAAAACATTATGTGATGTGTTAGGTTTCCATGAATTTTAGGATTGTTCTTTAAATTTGCATCTTGTGGACTCCACTATTAAGAAACCTATGGGAAGGATTAATATGTTCTTATTGTTGCAAATAGGAATTATGTGCCCGTAGATTTCATTGTTCTTGATATAGATTGCAATCCTACATGTCCTATTATTCTTGGTAGACCTTTCTTTAGAACGACTGGTGCAATATTGATATGATAGAAGGAAACATAAGATTTCAATTTCTGTTAAGGAAGGGCATGGAACACTTTCCTCGAAACAAAATTAAGTTGCCATATGGATTTATTATGAGAGCTACTTATGGATTGCATACGAAAGATGACAATACCTAGATCTATGTTTTATGCCTAGCTAAGGGTGTTAAAAAATAGCGCTTGTTGGAAGGCAACGCAATTTTATTTTTGTTCATGCTTTTTCGGTGCTGTTTTCCAATAAATAATTCATCTAGCCTCTGGTTAGATGTGTTTTTGTGTTTTAGTTAGTTTTTGTGCCAAGTAAGACCTTTGGGATGGCTTACGGTGATAGTTGATTTGATCTTGCTGAAAAACATAAACTTTTGTGCCCAGAAAAATAATTTTCATAATTCACAGAAGTATGCTTTTGATCTGCATTTTTGACACAAGATTGATATAAAAATTTCCCAGGTTGTCCTATTTTTTCAAATTTTTGGAGTTACAGTAGTATTCGAATGCCTCTTATTCCTACAGACTGTTATGTTTTTGACAGATTCTGTTTTCTTTGTGTTGTTTGCTTATTTTGATGAATCTATGAGTAGTATCGGGGGGGGGGGTATGAAACATGTAGAAGTAGGAATACAATAGATATTACACAAATATCAATAAAGAATGAGTGCACAACAATACTATAAAGTGGTGATTTATTTTCTTATACTAATGGATCTCATAAGATTTTGTGTTGAGTTTTGTGTTGTGAAGTTTTCAATTTTTGGGTAAACATTTGATGGACTTTGGAATAAGGAGTGGAAAGGGCCTAATCTTGGGGATGCCCAAGGCTACCCAAGGTAATATTCAAGTAAAACCAAGAGCCTAAGCTTGGGGATGCCCCGGAAGGCATCCCCTCTTTTGTCTTCGTCTAGCGGTAACTTTATTTGAGGCTATATTTTTAATCACAACATGATATGTGTTTTGCTTGGAGCGTCTTGTATGATTGGAGTCTTTGCTTTTTAGTTTTCCACAATCATCCTTTCTGTACACACCTTTTAAGAGGGACACACATGAATTGTGATTTATTACAATACTCTATGTGCTTCACTTATATCTTTTGCGCTAGGCAATTTTGCTCTAGGGCTTCACCTATACCTTTTTAGAGCACGACAATGGTTTATTTTATAGAAATTGTTGAACTCGCATGCTCCACTTATATTATTTTGAGAGTCTCTCTAAACAGCATGGTAATTTTCTTAGGTTATGAATTTAGTCCTAATATGATGGGCATCCAAGAGGGATATAATAAAAACTTTCATATAAAGTGCATTGAATACTATGAGAAGTTTGATTCCTTATGATTGTTTTGAGATATGAGGATGGTGATATAAGAGTCATGCTAGTGAGTAATTGTGTATTGTAGAAATACTTGTGTTGAGGTTTATGATTCCTGTAGCAGGCACGCATGGTGAACCATTATGTGATGAAGTCAGAGCATGATTTATTTATTGATCGTCTTATGAGTGGCGGTCGGCGACGAGCGATGGTCTTTTCATACCAACCTATCCCCCAAGGAGCATGCGTATAGTACTTGGTTTCGATGACTAATAGATTTTTGCAATAAGTATGTGAGTTCTTTATGACTAATGTTGAGTCCATGGATTATACACACTCTCACCCTTCCACCATTGCTAGCCTCTCTAGTAGCAGACAACTTTCGCTGGTACCATACACCCACCATATACCTTCCTCAAAACAGCCACCATACCTACCTATTATGGCATTTCTATAGCCATTCCGAGATATATTGCCATGCAACTTTCCATCGTTCCATTTATTATGACACGCTTCATCATTGTCATATTGCTTTGTGTAATCATGTAGTTGACATAGTATTTCTGTCAAAGCCACCCTTCATAATTTTGATACATGTCACTCTTGAGTCATTGCACATCACGGTACACCACTAGAGGCATTCATATAGAGTCATATTTTGTTCTAAGTATCAAGTTGTAATTCTTGAGTTGTAAGTAAATAACAGTGTGATGATCATTATTATTAGAGCATTGTCCCATGTGAGGAAAGGATGATGGAGACTATGATTCCCCACAAGTCGGGATGAGACTCCGGATGAATAAAAAAAAGAAAGAAAAAAAGAGGCTAAAGAAGCCCACAAAAAATAGAGAAAATGAGAGAAGAGGCAATGTTAGATTCCTTTTCCACACTTGTGCTTCAAAGTAGCACCATGATCTATATGATAAATAATCTCCTATGTTGTCACTTTCATATACTAGCGGGAATTTTCATTATAGAACTTGGCTTTTATATTCCAATGATGGGCTTCCTCAAAATTTCCTAGGTCTTCATGAGGAAGCGAGTTGGAAGCACACCCACTTAGTTTTCTTTTGAGCTTTCATAAACTTATAGCTCTAGTGCAACCGTTGCATGAAAATCCGTACTCACTCACATTGATTGCTATTAATGGGCATCTACATAGCCCGTTGATATGCCTAGTTGATGTGAGACTATCCCCTTCTTTCTGTCTTCTCCATAACCACCATATTCTATTCCGCCTATAGTGCTATGTCCATGGCTGACGCTCATGTATTGCGTGAAAGTTGAAAAGAATTGAGAACATCAAAAGTATGGAACAATTGCTTGACTTGTCATCGGGGTTGTGCATGATTTGAACATTTTGTGTGATGAATATGGAGCATAGCCAGACTATATGATTTTGCAGGGAGAGATTTCTTTGGCAATGTTATTTTGAGAAGACATGATTGCTTCATTAATATGCTTCACGTATTATCGTTTTTATGTCAATATTAAACTTTTGTTTTGAATCTTATGGATCTGAATATTCATGCCACAATGAAGAAAATTACATGAATAATATGTTAGGTACCATTCCACATAAAAAAATTGTTATTATCATTTACATACTCGAGGACGAGCAGGAATTAAGCTTGGGGATGCATGATACGTCTCGAACGTATCTACAATTTTTTATCATTCCATGCTATTATATTATTATTTTTGGATATTTTATATGCATTAATATTTTATTTTATATTATTCTTGGGACTAACCTATTAACCTAGAGCCCAGTGCCAGTTTCAGTTCTTTCCTTGTTTTTGAACTTCGCAGAAAAGGAATATTAAACGGAGTCCAAACAGAATAAAACTTCACTACGATTTTTCTTGGACTAGAAGGCACCCAGGAGAGTTGGAGTGCAAGTCAGAAGAGCCACGAGGAGGCGACAAGGGTGGAGGGCGCACCCAGGGGAGTAGGGCGTGCCCCTACCTTGTGGTCCCCTTGTGACCCCCCTGACCTAGATCTTCCTCCTATATATTTGCGAATATTCCCAAACCCTCAGAAGCATCAATTTTCCACCACCTCTACCTTTTGTTCCCGTGGGATCCCATCTTGGGGCCTTTTCCGGCATCTTGTCGGAGGAGGATTCGATCACGGAGGGCATCTATCTCAACTCTATTGCCGTTCTGATGAAGCATGAGTAGTCCACCACAGACCTACGGGTCCATAGCTAGTAGCTAGATGGCTTCTTCCTCTTTGATTCTCAATACCATGTTCTCCTCGATGTTCTTGGAGATCTATCTGATGTAATACTTTTTTGCAGTGTGTTTGGCGAGAACGTATGAATTGTGGATTTATGATGAGCTTATCTATGAATATTATTTGAATCTCCTCTGAATTCTTATATGGATGATTTGGTATATTTGTATTTCTTTTCTAATTATCGGTTTGGTTTGGTCAACTAGATTGGTTTTTATTGCAATCAGAGAGGTGCTTAGATTTGGGTTCAATCTTGTGGTGTCCTCACCCAGTGACAAATTATGGGTAGCGAGGCACATAATGTATTGTTGCCATCGAGGATGAAAAGATGTGGTTTACATCTTATTCCTTGAGTTTATTCCTCTACATCATGTCATCTTACTTAATGTGTTGCTCTGTTCTTTATGAACTTAATACTATAGATGTGGGCAGGAGTCGGTAGATGTGTGTAGTAATAGTAGTAGATGCAGGCAGGAGTGGTTCTAGTTCATACAGACGTGATGCCTATATTGCATAATCATTGCCTTGGATATCATCATAACTTTGCGCTTTTCCATCAATTGCTTGACAGTAACTTGTTCGCCCACCATATAATTGGCCTTCAAGAGTGAAGCCTCTAGTGAAACCTATGGCCCCCGGTTCTATTTTCCATCATATTGGTTTCCGATATACTATTTTGCAATCTTTCATTTTCAGATCTATAAACTAGAATACTACAAAATACTTTATATTTTGTTTATCTATCTCTATTAGATCGCACTTTTGCATGTGACCGTGAAGGGATTGACAACCCCTTTATCGCGTTGGATGAAGGTGTTTGATTGTTTGTGCAGGTATTGGTGATTTGCGTGTTCTTCTCCTATAGGATTGGTACCTTGCTTCTCAAACTAAGGGAAATACTTATCTCGACTTTCCTGCATCACCCTTTCCTCTTCAAGAGAAAAACTGACGCAACCTGAAGAAGTAGCAATAGTCACGATCACGATGACTATGCCGATGGCGCGGATGTCGAAGACCCGACATCTACCACGCCTGGGACTCAGCCGTCTTCCTCAAGTGCATCGATATCAACACAATTTGTGTGGCCTCCTGCACAAGCCACAACGGATTCTTCCGGGCATCGCTAGTACAAGACCCTCAAGAAAGTCTACAAGTACACAAAGCCAGTTACACTCGTGTACTCCGGCTTGTGTTTGCTTAGAGTTGAGGAGCCAGCGAACTTCGTAGAGTCGAGAAAGAGTCCAATTTGGACGCACGTCATGGATGCGGACATAAAGGCGATTGAGTGCATTGCATGTGGACTTCGGTAGCCTGACCTCCAAACCAAAAGGCCATAGGTTTGAAGTGGGTTTACAAATTGAAGAAGGACACTAAGGGTGCCATTGTGAAGTACAACAGAAGACCTATTGCAATCTGCTATGTACAATGTCAAGGAGTTGACTATGAGGAGGTGTTTGCACCGGTTTCTCGAATCGAGATGATGAGAGTGCTCCTAGACTTGCCAGCCCAGCAGGACTAATAAAGAGCGCTTTGCCGATGCTGCCTCCCTCCATTACCTCGGACGTCACCAGCAGATCTCCCGGTGCGATAGACTGCACTGCTTGGTGGACAATGATTTCCTCGCCACAACCCTCAACAATGATTCTGAAGGAAATATGCCCTAGAGGCAATAATAAAGTTATTATTTATTTCCTTATATCATGATAAATGTTTATTATTCATGCTAGAATTGTATCCACCGGAAACATGATACATGTGTGAATACATAGACAAACATAGTGTCACTAGTATACCTCTACTTGACTAGCTCATTAATCAAAGATGTTTATGTTTCCTAGCCATGGACAAAAGAGAATGATGTGATTGACTTGACCCATTCCGTTAGCTTAGCACTTGATCGTTTAGTATGTTGCTATTGCTTTCTTCATGACTTATACATGTTCCTACGACTATGAGATTATGCAACTCCCGTTTACCGGAGGAACACTTTGTGTGCTACCAAACGTCACAACGTAACTGTGTGATTATAAAGGTGCTCTACAGGTGTCTCCGAAGGTACATGTTGGGTTGGCGTATTTCGAGATTAGGATTTGTCACTCCGATTGTCAAAGAGATATCTCTGGGCCCTCTCGGTAATGCACATCACTTAAGCCTTGCAAGCATTGCAACTAATGAGTTAGTTGTGAGATGATGTATTACAGAATGAGTAAAGATACTTGCCGGTAACGAGATTGAACTAGGTATTGAGATACCGACGACCGAATCTCGGGCAAGGGAACAACGTATGTTGTTATGCGGTCTGACCGAATATGTGGGAGCCAATATGAGTATCCAGGTTCCGCTATTGGTTATTGACCGGAGACGTGTCTCGGTCATGTCTACATTGTTCTCGAACCCGTAGGGTCCACACACTTAAAGTTATGATGACAGTTTCATTATGAGTTATATGTTTTGATGTACCGAAGGTTGTTCGGAGTCCAAGATGTGATCACGGACATGACGAGGAGTCTCGAAATGGTCGAGACATGAAGATTAATATATTGGAAGCCTATGTTTGGACATCGGAAGTGTTCCGGGTGAAATCGGCATTTTACCAGAGTACCGGGAGGTTACCGGAACCCCCCGGTAACTTAATGGGCCTTAATGGGCCTAGTGGAGGAAGAGGAGAGGAGGCCAAGGGGCAGCTGCGCGCCCCTCCCCCCCCCCCCCCAAGTCCGAATTGGACAAGGAGGGGCGGCGGTGCCCCCCTTTCCTTTCCCCTCTCTCTCTCCTTTCCCCCAAGTCCTAGTCCAACATGGAAAAGGGGGAGTACTAGGAGTAGGACTCCTCCTGGCGCGCCATCTTCCTGGCCGGCCGCACCCCCCTTGCTCCTTTATATACGGGGGCGGGGGGGGGGGGCACCCCAAAGACACAACAATTGATCCTTGAGATCTCTTATCCGTGTGCGGTGCCCCCCCATAGTCCTCGATAATATTGTAGCGGTGCTTAGGCGAAGCCCTGCGACGGTAGAACATCAAGATCTTCACCACACACCGTCGTGCTGACAGAACTCTTCCCCGAAACTTTGCTGGATCGGAGTCCGGGGATAGTCAACAAGCTGAACGTGTTCTAGAACTCGGATGTGCCGTAGTTTCGGTGCTTGATCGGTCGGGCTATGAAGACGTACAACTACATCAACCGCGTTGTTCTAACGCTTCCGCTTACGGTCTACGAGGGTACGTAGACAACACTCTTCCCTCTCGTTGCTATGCATCACCATGATCTTGTGTGTGCGTAGGATTTCTTTTTCAATTACTACGTTCCCCAACAGTGGCATCCGAGCCTAGGTTTTATGCGTAGATGTCATATGCACGAGTAGAACACAAGTGAGTTGTGGGCGATATAAGTCATACTGCTTACCAGCATGTCATACTTTAGTTCGGCGGTATTGTGAGATGAAGCGGCCCGGACCGATATTACGCGTACGCTTACGCGAGATTGGTTTCACCGTTACGAGCACTCGTGCTTAAAGGTGACTGGCGGGCGTCTGTCTCTCTCACTTTAGTTGAACCGAGTGTGGCTACGCCCGGTCCTTGCGAAGGTTAAAACAGCACCAACTTGACAAACTATTGTTGTGGTTTTGATGCGTAGGTAAGAACGGTTCTTGCTAAAGCCCGTAGCAGCCACGTAAAACTTGCAACAACAAACTAGAGGACGTCTAACTTGTTTTTGCAGGGCATGTTGTGATGTTATATGGTCAAGACGTGATGCTATATTTTATTGTATGAGATGATCATGTTTTGTAACCGAAGTTATCGGCAACTGGCAGGAGCCATATGGTTGTCGCTTTATTGTATGAAATGCAAACGCCCTGTACTTGCTTTACTTTATCTCTAAGCGGTAGCGATAGTCGTAGAAGCAATAGATGGCGTAAGCGACAATGACGCTACGATGGAGATCAAGGTGTCGCGCCGGTGACGGTGGTGATCATGGAGGTTCTTCAGAGATGGAGATCACAAGCACAAGATGATGATGGCCATATCATATCACTTATATTGATTGCATGTGATGTTTATCCTTTATGCATCTTATCTTGCTTTGATTGATGTTAGCATTTTAAGATGATCTCTCACTAAAATTATCAAGAAGTGTTCTCCCTGAGTATGCACCTTTGCGAAAGTTCTTCGTGCTGAGACACCATGTGATGATTGGGTGTCATAGGCTCTACGTTCAAATACAACGGGTGCAAAATAGTTGCACACGCGGAATACTCAGGTTAAACTTGACGAGCCTAGCATATAACAGATATGGCCTCGGAACACGGAGACCGGAAGGTCGAGCGTTCATCATATAGTAGATATGATCAACATAGTGATGTTCACCATTGAAACTACTCCATCTCACATGATGATCGGACATGGTTTAGTTGATTTAGGTCACGTGATCACTTAGAGGATTAGATGGATGTCTATCTAAGTGGGAGTTCTTTAGTAATATGATTAATTGAACTTTAATTTATCATGAACTTAGTCGTGGTAGTATTTTGCAAATTATGCTGTAAATCAATAGCTTGTGTTGTTGCTTTCATATGTTTATTTTGATATGTTCCTAGAGAAAATTGTGTTGAAAGATGATAGTAGGAATGATGCTGATTGGATCCGTGATGTGAGGTTTATCCTCATTGCTGCACAGAAGAATTATGTCCTTAATGCATCGCTAGGTGACAGACCTATTGCAGGAGCAGATGCAGACATTATGAACGTTTGGCTAGCTCAATATGATGACTACTTGATAGTTTAGTGCACCATGCTTACCGGCTTAGAATCGGGACTTCAAAGACGTTTTGAACGTCATGGACCCTATGAGATGTTCCAGGAGTTGAAGTTAATATTTCAAGCAAATACCCGAGTTGAGAGATGTGAAGTCTCCAACACGTTCTATAGCTACAAGATGGAGGAGAATTGCTCAACTAGTGAGCAAGTACTTAGATTGTCTGGGTACTACAATCGCTTGAATCAAGTGGGAGTTAATCTTCCAGATAAGATAGTGATTGGCAGAGTTCTCTAGTCACCATCACCAAGTTACTGGAACTTCGTGATGAACTATAATGCAAGGGATGATGGAAAACGATTCTCGAGCTCTTCGTGATGGAGAAATCGACGAAGGTAGAAATCAAGAAAGAGCATCAAGTGTTGATGATTGACAAGACCACTAGTTTCAAGAAAAGGGCAAAGGCAAAGAAAGGTAAACTTCAAGTAGAATGGCAAGCAAGTTGTCACTCCCATGAACAAGCCCAAAGCTGGACCAATGCCTGAAACTGAGTGCTTCTACTGCAAAGAAAATGGTCACTGGAAGCGGAAATACCCTGGATATTTGGTGGATAAGAAGGATGGCAAAGTGAACAAGGGTATATTTGATATACAGGTTATTGATGTGTATCTTACTTGTGTTTATAGTAGCCCCTGAGTATTTGATACTTGTTCGGTTGCTAAAAATTAGTAACTCGAAACAGGAGTTACAGAATAAACAGAAACTAGTTGAGGGTGAAGTGACGATGTGTGTTGGAAGTGGCTCCAAGATTGATATGATCATCATCGCACACTCCCTATACTTTCGGGATTAGTGTTAAACATAAATAAATGTTATTTGGCATTTGCGTTAAGCATGAATATGATTTGATCATGTTTATTGCAATACGGTTATTCATTTAAATTAGAGAACAATTGTTGTTCTGTTTACATGAATAAAAACCTTCGATGGTCATACACACCAACAAAAATGGTTTGTTGGATCTCGATCGTAGTGATACACATTCATAATATTGATGCCAAAAAGATGTAGAGTTGATAATGATAGTGCAACTTATTTGTGGCACCGCCGTTTAGGTCATATTGGTGTAAAGCGCATGAAGAAACTCCATAAAGATAGACTTTTAGAATCACTTGATTATGAATCATTTGATGTTTGCGAACCATGCCTTATGGGCAAGATGACTAAAACTCCGTTCTCCGGAACAATGGAACGAGCTAGTGATTTGTTGAAAATAATACATACCTATGTACGTAGTCCAATGAGTAATGATGCTATTGGCGGGTATCGTTATTTTCTGACCTTCACAAGATGATTTGAGCAGATATGAGTATATCTACTTAATGGAGCACAAGTCTGAAACATTTGAAAAGTTCAAAGAATTTCAGAGTGAAGTGGAGAATCATCGTAACAAGAAAATAAAGTTTCTACGATCTGATCGTGGAAAAGAATATTTGAGTTACGAGTTTGGCCTTCATATAAAAACAATGTGGAATAGTTTCATAGTTCACACCACCTGGAACACTATAGCGTTATGGTGTGTCCGAATGTTGTAAACCGCACTTTATTGGATATTGTGCGATCTATGATGTCTCTTATCGATTTACCACTACCGTTTTCGGGTTATGCATTAGAGACAATTGCATTCACTTTAAAAAGGGCACCATCAAAATCCGTTGATACGACGCCTTATGAACTCTGGTTTGGCAAGAAACCAAAGTTGTCGTTTGTTAAAGTTTGGGGCTGCGATGCTTATGTGAAAAAGTTTCAACCTGATAAGCTCGAACCTAAATCAGGGAAGTGCATCTTCATAGAATACCCAAAGGAAACTGTTGGGTACACCTTATATCACTGATCCGAAAGCAAGATATTCATTGCTAAGATGGATCCTTTCTAGAGAAGGAGTTTTCTCTCGAAAGAAGTGAGTGGGAGGAAAGTAGAACTTGATAAGGTAATTGTACCTTCTCCCAAATTGGAAAGTAGTTCATCATAGAAATCAGTTCCAGTGATGCCTACATCAATTAGTGAGGAAGCTAATGATGATGATCATGAAGCTTCAGATCAAGTTACTACCGAACCTCGTAGGTCTTGCAGAATAAGATCCGCACCAAAGTGGTACGGTAATCCTGTTCTAGAAGTCATGTTACTAGACCATTATGAACCTACGAACTATGAGGAAGCGATGATGAGCCCAGATTCCGCGAAACGGCTTGAGGCCATAAAATCTGAGATAGGATCCATATATAAGAACAAAGTGTGGACTTTGGTTGACCTTCTCGATGATCAGTAAGTCAAGTTAAATAAATGGATCTTCAAGAGGAAGACGGACTCTGATAGTAGTGTTACTATCTGCAAAGCTCGACTTGTTGCAAAAGGTTTTCGACAAGTTCAAGGTGTTGAATACGATGAGATTTTCTCACTCATATCGATGCTTAAGTCTGTCCGAATCATGTTAGCAATTGCCAGATTTTATGAAATCTGGCAAATGGGTGTCAAAACTGCATTCCTTAATGGATTTCTTAAAGAAATGTTGTATATGATACAACCAGAAGGTTTTGTCAATCCTAAAGGTGCTAACAAAATTTGCAAGCTCCAGCGATCCATCTATGGACTGGTGCAAGCATCTCGGAGTTGGAATATACGCTTTGATGAGTTGATCAAATCATATGATTTTATACAGACTTTTGGAGAAGCCTGTATTTACAATAAAGTGAGTGGGAGCACTACAACATTTCTGATAAGTATATGTGAATGACATATTGTTGATTGGAAATTATGTATAATTATTCTACAAAGCATAAATGAGTGTTTGAAAGGAGTTTTTCAAAGAAAGACCTCGGTGAAGCTGCTTACATATTGAACATCAAGATCTATAGAGATAGATCAAGACGCTTGCTAAATTTTTCAATGAATACATACCTTGACAAGATTTTGAAGTAGTTCAAAATGGAACAGTCAAAGAAAGTGTTCTTGCCTGTGTTACAAGGTGTGAAATTGAGTAAGACTCAAAGCCCGACCACGACAAAAGATAGAAAGAGAATGAAAAGTCATTCCCTATGCCTCAGTCATAGGTTCTATAAAGTATGCTATGCTGTGTACCAGAACTATTGTATACCTTGCTCCTAGTTTGGCAAAGGAATACAATTTTGATCTAAGAGTAGATCACTGGACAACGGTAAAGAATATCCTTAGTGAGGACTAAGGAGATGTTTCTCGATTATGGAGGTGATAAAAGAGTTCGTTGTAAAGAGTTACATCGATGCAAGCTTTTACACCGATCCAGATGACTCTAAGTCTCAATCTGGATACATATTGAAAGTGGGAGCAATTAGCTAGAGTAGCTCCGTGCAGAGCATTGTAGACATAGAATATTTGCAAAATACATACGGCTCTGAATGTGACAGACCCGTTGACTAAAATTCTCTAACGAGCAAAACATGATAATACCTTAGTACTCTTTGGGTGTTAATCACATACAGATGTCAACTAGATTATTGACTCTAGTAAACCCTTCGGGTGTTGGTCACATGACGATGTGAACTATGGGTGTTAATCACATACAGATGTGAATATTGATGTTAAATCACATGGCGATGTGAACAAGATTATTGACTCTAGTGCGAGTGGGAGACTGAAGGAAATATGCCCTAGAGGCAATAATAAAGTTATTATTTATTTCCTTATATCATGATAAATGTTTATTATTCATGCTAGAGTTGTATCAACCGGAAACATGATACATGTGTGAATACATAGACAAACATAGTGTCACTAGTATGCCTCTACTTGACTAGCTCATTAGTCAAAGATAGTTATGTTTCCTAGCCATGGACAAAAGAGTTGTCATGTGATTAACGGGATCACATCATTAGGAGAATGATGTGATTGACTTGATCCATTCCGTTAGCTTAGCACTTGATCGTTTAGTATGTTGCTATTGCTTTCTTCATGACTTATACATGTTCCTATGACTATGAGATTATGCAACTCCCGTTTACCGGAGGAACACTTTGTGTGCTACCAAACATCACAACGTAACTGGGTGATTATAAAGGTGTTCTAAAGGTGTCTCCGAAGGTACATGTTGGGTTGGCGTATTTCGAGATTAGGATTTGTCACTCTGATTGTCGGAGAGGTATCTCTGGGCCCTCTCGGTAATGCACATCACTTAAGCCTTGCAAGCATTGCAACTAATGAGTTAGTTGAGAGATGATGTATTACGGAACGAGTAAAGGGACTTGCCGGTAACGAGATTGAACTAGGTATTGAGATACCGACGATCGAATCTCGGGCAAGTAACCTACCGATGACAAAGGGAACAACGTATGTTGTTATGCGGTCTGACCGATAAAGATCTTCGTAGAATATGTGGGAGCCAATATGAGCATCCAGGTTCCGCTATTGGTTATTGACCGGGGACGTGTCTCGGTCATGTCTACATTGTTCTCGAACCCGTAGGGTCCGCACGCTTAAAGTTACGATGACAGTTTCATTATGAGTTTATATGTTTTGATGTACCGAAGGTTGTTCGGAGTCCAGGATGTGATCACGAACATGACGAGGAGTCTCGAAATGGTCGAGACATGAAGATTGATATATTGGAAGCCTATGTTTGGACATCGGAAGTGTTCCGGGTGAAATCGGCATTTTACCGGAGTACCGGGAGGTTACCGGAACCCCCCGGTAACTTAATGGGCCTTAATGGGCCTAGTGGAGGAAGAGGAGAGGAGGCCAAGGGGCAGCCGCGCCCCCCCCCCCCAAGTCCGAATTGGACAAGGAGGGGGGCGGCGCCCCCCCTTTCCTTCCCCCCCTCT